>NW_019738958.1:659104-677051 GCF_002891405.2 Cryptotermes secundus | reverse complement strand
CCCTACGCGGTAGATAGTGAGTTTCTCCTTGAACAGATAGTAATATCTACATGACTGCAATAATGGTAATTGCAGACCGTGGAGCTCATGATGAGCACACTGGGTTACGACTCTATCGCACTAATGTGAACCCCACGTAACTTGACAGTCATTACGGTAGTCCATTATGACTATGACGCCATTACCAGTGGCCTAAACGCCCATCCCCATTCACAAAATTCCGATTCCAACCTTGATGACTTTCCGTCACCTCCACTTCGCGTTAGGCAGAGAACTGCAACAAAGAGTTCATTAACCCTCTAAAGTCGGAGCCTTATACAATTATATTTCCGTTCTTATCCCTCCATGGCAAAGAATAATTTTGATACGGTACTTGAAAAACACACGGGTCACGGTAGCCGAGCGGTCTAAGGCATGTACTGTCTTCGCTCGCTTGGAAACCGGGATCGTGGGTTCGAATCCCACTCAGGGCATGGATGTTTAGTTTATGTGTGTGTGTTTTTCTGTGTTTGTGTACAGGTAGAGACCTTGCGACGAGCTGATCACCCGCCCAAGGAGTCCTACCGAATGTGTAAGATCTAGAAAAACCGAAGTGAACGGAGAAGTTCATGGAGGTAGGCCTAGGCCCACTGGGGCTGTAGTGCCAAGGAGGAAGAAAAACTTGAAAAACACAAATTGCTCGAAATTGTTGAGAGACGACAAAAGAAATAAGTATCTTATATTAATTTCGTAAATTAATACATAGATTAAGACCAGAGCAGTATTTTCAAATGAGGTATCTCCTGCATAACATAAAGTTTTGATCGATGCATAACACATGCCAATCACATGATGACCATGAACACACTCAATGCTGAAGTGATGAAATTAAGGCTTCCGAAGATTATCATAGAAGTTTTATTATACGTGTTTTGACAGTTTGTCTGTAAATACTGTCACGTGTGTAGGTGTATAACTCGACAAATAACTTCACGCCGTATTTGATATAGCGAATTTATTCCACATCCGCTCTTACAATCACATAAATTACAATCTGACAATTACTGCCATCGGCAGTATCACAAATACTAGACTGAAAAAGCTGGTTGACTGCCTGGCCGACTCTTAACTCATAGCTCGAGAACTAGAAACTGAGAACTAGCTGTGAATAGCTTTCACTGCTCGTTATTTAGCCCCGTTCCGGACAACACAGAAAACAGCCACGTAGTAGGCACCAATGTCGCCTGGCGCCGTGTTGCTAGCAGCGCTGTCGGGAGTTGTTTACTGCTACTTAGCAACTGCGGCGTCCCGTGTTACGTCACTCGCGTTGCATAGCGACCAGTATTCTGGGACTCGGCTAACCTCGGCTCCGCTCGGCGCGTCACGGCTGGCGGGGCGTCATCCCTAGCGGAACACGTCACAATACTTATTATAAAGGGTTGAGGTTCAAAGGCAAATGAGCTGGAAATGGTAGAGATAACGTGAATCATCTGCCTACAAAAATAAATATAACTTCAATGTCCTTATATAACGACAAATTCACGTTTTACCGGTGTAATAAAACGAACTAATGAATCGTTTAAAACTTGAAGCCTGCACACTGCGAGTAAATGCAGTAGGTCATATCTGGCTATCAGCAGTAAAGATGGAATGGATTTCTAACGTTTAGGAAACTTTTCTATTATCAGAAATGGACCACATCAATCATTGCATCTTCATCTGCAATTATACTATAATTGGAAATTAGACAAAAGTCTTTATTTTGGGGCCGACAATAATATTAACTACAACATAAAGGACAGAATATTAGTTTGCTTTTGGTGAGATGAAAATATTCAGACACAACATTATTTCAATCTGTTCCTCTTATACCCTACGGTGTCGAGGTTTTATTTTATTTTGATCATTTTACAGACGGTAGGATTCTTTGGACGAATGATTAGGGCGTCGCAAGGTCTATACTAAACACAGGACAACACAAACACAGAATAAATACATGTCAAACATCCATATATTCTGTGGGATACAAACCCATGATCCCGGTTTCCGAGCGAACGAAGACATTACCGCTCGGCTACCGTGACCGGCTTACGATTAGTAGGCTGAGGTTAAATGGGCCCGTGATTTTTTCACGAAACAATACAGTCCGAAAGTTATCTGAAATTGTTACCTTTTTCCAGCAACCGAATGATGGAGAAAAATCATACCGGCATTTTATGCAAGATAATTCAATGGCATATGCTAAAAGAGTTCTGTGGATGCAGTAGAAGAGGTCGTCGGTGAATGACTTTTAAGACGAGAATTGTGGTCCCCGCGATAACCTTATTTAAGTCCTTTTGACTTTTATTTCTGGGGCAGCTTGAAAGAAAATATTGTATCCCCCCTCTGTGTACGAACTTCATGAAAATTCTAGGTATGCAATTTTCGTTTTGTCCCCCAACAGTTTCGACAGGTATATAGAACACATTATTATGATATGAGGCATGTTAAGAAGCGGAAGGTCTTCATTTCGAGTTCCTCTGTACAGAGGAAACCCGGACTGTGAATTAGTGGTTAAGGCGGCGGGTCTATGCCAGAACAGTGCTGTATCAGCTGCGGCATCCATTCTGTACAATATCTACATAGTAGTCATTCGATTTGCAGGCGACAAACAAGAAAAAGACTGCAATCTTGTTCACTGTTGTGAAATGGTTAACGATGTGAATCTTATTTATAGCTGAGTTAGGCAGCGCCATAGTTCAAGCGGTTAGTCGCTGGCTTCCCACCGCGGCGGCCCGGGTTCGATCTCGGGTCTGGTCAAGTGGGATTTGTGGTGGACAAAGTGGCGCTGGGGCAGGTTTTCTCCGAGTACTTCGGTTTCCCCTGCCAATCTTCATTCCACCAATTGCTCCACAATCACTCTCAACTATCATCTGGTGCTGGTACAATAGGCCAGAAGTGGCCGCAGTACAAGGGACTTAGTCCCACCCCACTAGCAATAAAAAAATAGGTAGGCCGCACACTGGCATGCGTCAAGGCATATAACAGTCAAGACACGATGTCTGCGACATGACGTAAAGAAAGGAGCACAGTTGAAACGAATAAGACTATGAAAATCGCTGCACACCAGTCTGAGTCATGATGCTGACGTCAGCCTCATGCTGACGAATCACGAATGAAGCTAGACTGCGTCTTTTGTCTCATGTCTTGATGCTTGTCTTGACGCAGCTGGTGTGTGGCCGCCCTTAGGGATCCGAGCAATTTGAAGATGGCAGCAGAATATACGTATGTAACCGCCGTTATCCGTGGTCTGTTTACGTACCTGTGAAACGATCAGTAGAATGAAGAACATTGAGATATCATTTGTGTGCATTTATTTGTGTTATAAATTGGTCCGTTACTTTTATAATAAGCTGTCATAATTACTGGAACACAATACGGTAACAGACAAGCATTAAATTAATAGTTATTTTTGTTTTCCTCATTACTGTCATAGCCGAGATTCGAACTGATCCTCAAACAAACGGCCGGAGCTCTATCGATGGACGAAAGTTCCTTGGTAAGGAACGCCTAGCATAGTGTACATATTAGTACAGGGAGTGGATTAATACCAGGTTATATTCTTATGAGTGTTACGGGTGTCTTTTTCTAGGAAAGCAACTACCGCAAAAATCCGGGAACATACGTTGCTGGCCAACACTTCTCGATATGTGGGTGATATAAACAGATACGAGGAAGCAACAACGTGACTCAATTCACGAAACTCTTTATCGATTCAATAGAATTCACAGCGAAGGAAGTTCCGAGTGGTGAATGCGCGTCCAAAACTTGCAAGAACGGATGAATTAGGTTTGGAATGTCAGCCGAATTAAATCATTATTCCATTAATTATTTACTGGATTTTTCAATTGAGCTGATCCTTCAAGTTGCACTATGGCCCTGCGGCCGACTCAGCCCCATAGCAGAAATGAGTACCAGGAATCTTCCTGGGGGTAAACGGCAGCCGGCGTGTAAGGTTGACGACGTCACCTCTATCTATGAGCCGATTGTCTAGAACAGGGGTCTCCAAACTTTTCGAAACGCGGGCCACATTAAGTTAATCAGCACTTTCAACGGGCCGGATAAAATGAGAAATTAATAACTCTAGGTATATGAGTTTTATTGAAGGCACAGAATTTTATAAACTAAATACAAAGTACGTCAGAATAAATTATCGTATATTAAGGACAACAGACAGTAGCAGCAAATGCTCATATTTTCATCACAAATTATAATAAAACAATTAATGTGAATGATGGAACTCTTTTTGCATTCTTAAAATCTGATTAAATTGAGGTTCAAATTTTGAAACGCTAATCACAAGTAGTGACTTTAAATATTCATCGGATAAATCTGCCCTGTATTTCGACTTGATCTACTTCATCTGGGAAAAAGTTCGTTCACACAGATATGTCGTCCCAAAAAATGGTGATAAATTTACAAGCAAATTTCTTTAAGTAAGATTTGAGGCTTTCACGGCGGTGACTATGAAGAAAGCAGTCTTCTGGGATTTGGCACCGTGTATATGTGGTGTTAACCGACGTTTTGGAGGAACTTATCACCTCCATATTCAGGGTAGAAGGAAAATATAAGAAATCCGCAAGCGAAGAGACCGGGTACCACATATACACGGTGCCAAATCCCAGAAGATTGCTTTCTTCAAATTTCTTTAAATTTAGAAATTGCTCAGAGTTCAGAAATTTATAAAATTCGATCAAATTTCCTTCCTTGTATTTGTCTTTAATATGATAATTTTCCTGAAGTTCAATAATTTCCATTTGAATTTGACTTGGGACATCTGCAGCATCACAGTCAAGCGGATTTTGAAACAATCTAATTTCCTTAGCACTGGCATCCAAATTATTCCATCGCTTCCGAAATTTTTCTTTCAAATCTAAAATTGTGAATAATATTAATAATAACATAATATGGAATATCAATATATTTTAAACACAATCTTAATTAATGAATTTGAAGTCTATGAACAAGTATTTTCTTTAGCAGTACTCACTGGAAAATTAGTTCAATTGGCGCATTTCTGCACAATTCTTTCGCGGGCCGGATAAAATCACATCGCGGGCCGTAGTTTAGAGATCCTTGGTCTAGAAAATGTGGGAGCTTCGACGTCTCTCAACCCTATGGGCCTCCACGGCCTGTTGCAAGATAGCTTTTAATCATTTATTAACAAACTAGTAATCGTATAAATGTACTTCTCCGCAAGAGTTTTATTTTTTTATTTTCTTAATCAAAATCATTTTGCCTGTGCAGTTTTCTCAGCTTCTCCATTTATCGCCAAGTTGTGGTTCATTTTATGACTCTGTCAGTATGTTAAATAGCTTCGAATGGTAGGATGACTAGGAAATAATGTGTGAAAGGATAAGAGAGGAAGAGTTCTTGGCAGCATCGAGATAATGCCTCGGCATTTGCCTATCTACGCGCAGTGCTGTTTCGTTGCTTAGCAACTGTATTCATTTATAGCGCCTGGCGCCTTAGAGTACGGCGCCCGAAGGTATGCACTGGGACTTATCTGCCTTACGCTTTAATGATTATAATTTATGTGGAGTGTTTACGGATTCGGTCCGGTGACATTTTCAGATAAAAAATTATTTCTGAAAGATTGAAGTAAGTGGCATTCATAGGACCCTTTGGAGAAGGGGCCTTTGTTGCCTACGAAGAATAACAGTATACGCGGGGGAATTTTAATCCGCTGTAACCGGTGTACGAAATGACCTACTATCGCCTTGGGTTGAGTGACAGGTACTACTCTATATTTTTCTTAAAAATGAGAATAAAAAGTAAAATAAAATGAAATAAGGACTCGGAGAAGCAGGAAGAGCTGGACGTTTACATGCGACATGGCTAAAACCACAAGCATATTATACATACGTTCAAAGTCATAGCGTATTTAATTTGAAATCAGCTAGAGTCCTTTCATCTTCACGATGTTAGGCGGTTAGTCAGGATGAAGGTCTTTAATAACTCTGGTATTTAGCCCCTTCTAAAGTAGATTCTAAAGGGTTCTGACGATGGTGTATAATACTCAGAATTACCGGATTCATAGACTATTGGACAAAGCCCGAAAATCCAGTAACCTTTTTAAAGTGCTTTTAACCTTCAATGTTGTCCCGGGAATGATCATTAATCACACTGTTTTAATAGAAAAATCTTTTTATTATTTTGCTGCTTGAATTCGTTCTACCTATTAACGAACTGCTGATGTTATTAAACAAATAGACCAATCCCATGTCAGATTCAATAATATCACTACGCCTGGTGACATTGCTGTCAACAAGGAATCAGACTACCTTCCATAGGCAGTTCGATATTACGTTTCAGACGTTGCACTAACACGCATAGTACTTCTAAAACATATTAAATTTTTATCACTGGATTGTTGCTGATCCTCTTTCTGAGTGCTGACGCTATGCAGGTGTCAACTTATGTTTTTGAGATCCACATTGTCCCTTTCTTTGTTCTGAAAATGGGAACAATAAGGATCTCCGAAAATTTGCCAATACATGCCATATTTAAGCGGTATCTCCACCTCAGAAAACTCCTTAACGTGATATGAAAGAATGAAATCAATTACAGTGTTACATACAACACAGTTAGAATTCAAATCTTGCATGTTTAATAATAATAAGTGACTATTTTTACCCAAATTCCTGAACCGGGGATTTTTCCTCGAGGATTAAGTGACAGCAGCGCGAAGTGCCCATTCAGGAAGATTAAGAATTCATGAAGTTACGCCTCCGCAACTCCGACCTGCCTTCGTGACTTTATATTTGGGCCACAGGGGCAATTTTATTTTCTTTTACCAGAATAAAATTTCAAATATAATGTCGGTTCAGACTGGAGAAAATAAACTCCTGCATTATAAGAATCCATCAAGACATTTTATAAATCTTTGGAGAAACAATGATCGATCAAAAATATTTGATAAGAAAACTATACTATCATATTTTATGTTACATAAATTTTCTTCATATCTCACGGAGGCTTTTGTTAGGTGAAATGTTTTAAAATTTACTTCATGGATACGCTAAAAGTGACCGATTGTGATACACTGTAACTTCGCCTAACTTTCTAACTTTTAGATTGACTAACTAACTGACTAACCAATCAACAAACTAGGTAACGAATGAGCCAACGAAAACTCTGTAAGATTAAATGGAAATTTCATCATCGTCACCATAAAAATTAGAGATTGGCCACAGCCTTGAGCAAGTTCAGTTCACATTCACACAACTTACTTTCCGAAGAAGCATTCTAACATTATCCTGCCATTCACGTCTGGGTCTCCAAACCGGCGAGTTTCCACAAACTTTCGTTACACGGTTCCGTACAAACGAATTGAGTGTAAACAAAAACTTTAACACTTGCATGGTACCAATTGGGCACAGTATGGAAAACTTGGACACAGCAATGATTGTAAGTGTGTTTAGACTGATTTTGATTAAATATGGTACAAACGAGATCTAAATTGATATTTGTAGGACGGAGTTCATTTTGCTTCTTGTTGGTGCACGTGTTTACACTTGTTGAACTTCCGCATCCTGTGGTCGGTCAGCTGATTAGACACTTTTCTCGTTTATGGCACGGTATTTAAGGAAAGGGGCCGTTCATGGTAGCCTAGCGGTCTAAGGCATGCGCCGACTTCGCTCGGTCGGAAGCAGTGATCGTGGGTTCGAATTCCACGGAGGGCATAGATATTTACTGTGTGTGTGCATCTTTCTATGCTTGTGTACAGGTAGAGACTTGCGACGAGCTGATCCCCCGCCCAAGGAGTACACCGAATGTCTGAGGTCTAGTAACCTGAAGTGAAACGAAGTTTCATGGAGTTAGGCCAAGGCCCAAATTGGGGCTGTAACGCAAAAAGAAAAAAGTAAGGAAAGGGAAATTACTTACTTAGTTATAATGATTTGCAATTTAGTCACATCAAAACTAAAAAAAACATATTTATCAATATACTATTTTGTAAACCTGAATAATATGGAAGGCAAACTAGCAATCAAGACTCAGAATAGTAATTTTCACTGTAACTGAGCTGTAAATTGACAACGGGTATTTCTGCATGAAGTCAGCTTAAGGGAGACAGACTTGCAATTATTTCTCTTCTTCGGTAGCGCATTTTTCAGTGGCTCTTCCAGCACATTCAGGGTCCTGGCCTGTTATTCGGTTTCATAATCATTTTTCGCAGACGGTAGGACTCCTTGGACGAGTGATCAGCACGTCGCAAGGCCGCTGTCTAAACACAGAATAAACGCATACACACCAAACATCCATGCCTCGAGTGGGACTCGAACCCTCGATCCCAGCGTCCGAGCGAGTGCAGACATTTCATGCCCTAGACCGCGCGGCTATTGTGACCGCCTCAGTAGTGCAATGGCGCTGAGAAATCAAGGGGGTCTCCTTTTTTGTTGTAGATTCTGAAGTGTTCGGACGATGGTGTATAACACACAGATATACTGGTTTTTCGGACTTTTTCCATCGCCGGGTATTCTAGAGACTAAAAGAACACAACGTTTCGGAAACTGGATATCTTTCCGTCCTACTCTGGATTAGCTCCTTCTAAGGGATCCAACAGAATAGGTTTTTCCCGCCTCACCTGAGGAAGGAAATAGATCCAGTTTCCGAAACATTGTGTGTTTTTTATTGCTAGTGGGGTAGGGTTAAAACCCTTGTACTGCGTCCACTTCTTGCCTATTGTACCAGCCACAGATTATAGGTGGTTGTGGAGCAATTGGTGGAATGAAGATTGGCAGGGGAAACCGTAGTACTCGGAGAAAACCCGCCCCAGCGCCGCTTTATCCACCACAAATCCCACTTGACCAGACCCGGGATCGAACCCGGCCCGCCGCGGTGGGAAGCCAGCGACTAACCGCTTGAGCTATGGCGCGGCCCCTCTGTGTTTTAGAGCTTTTAGAATACCGGACTATGGACAAAGTCTGAAAACCGAGTAATTAATAGTCCTTATTTTTTATATCAAATTTAATGCTCTTGGCAATAGGTCCGATGAAGAATGATTATATGAATACACTAGTTCTCAAAGCCATTATAATAACCATGAGATCTCAACAATACATGCATACTAGCGAGACCATAACATTATGTTGGCACGTATGCAGGTTTAGCCACCTGAGAAAATACAGATGGCCTAAAAGTCAGTTGAGTTATTAGTAAATGTACACTGAAATATGTTAGGAATTTCATTATTGCTGATTGAATTTATGAGTATTGTTCGAAATGAAGTGTACGGGTTCAATTCGTTTGGAACGATATGAAAATGTGTTGCTTTTCTGGCAGAATTGAATCATTCCATTATTTATTTATTTATTTATTTAACCTCTCTGCGGGCTACACAATTTAGTACTCGTACAAAATAAGAAATCCCTCAATCTAGAGAGGAACCGAATATTTTAAATCTAAATAATAAAATTCTAAAATCCGGAGCACAGTGGAAATTATTATTATTATTATTATTATTATTATTATTATTATTATTATTCAGCCAACGAGGTCTGCCGTCGGTACTTGATATTTCCCCCATCTACCAGAAGCATTGGAAACTACTTGGGCGGGAAAGTGTTGCCTAATTTGCTCAGAGGTCTCCTAGAGACATGATGATCTTTTACGTGCCGTAAATCTACGACACGGGACCCACGGCTTAAAGTCCCTCCCGTAGGACTTGTTCCCTGAATTTTTCCGCCCTTAAAAATTCCACGACCTCCGACGGGTTTGATGATGATGATGATGATGATGATGATGATGATGATGATGAACGGCGTTCTGTCAAATGTATAATGTGTAAGTTCGACTGGGAAGATGACAGCGATCCGAAGGGATGCTGATAAAAAGCAATAGTAATATATTTAAATTAACGTTTAGGCATATCCTGGAGGGGCTTACAAAGACCACGAAAATCGTCAGTCGGGGTTGTCGGTCTCTTTGTGGTAGTTGTCGCGGACTGCTGGATTGCTAGAAAGGTTATGTTCAGATCGTGTGACGGAACTAAAGGCCGACTGTGTTGATAAATGGTTCAGGAATGGCAGCTAACGCAGCTGCACGCCTCTCCCACTTTCTGCATTCTCTGGCGTAGTTGCAACCTGTTTACTCACGAGATAATGTTATCACATGCTCCCAAGTATTCTTCCATGCTTTCTTGGAATTGCAAATACTTCTCTGCGAAATGTTTGTCCTTGAGACAGAGATACGAGTCACAAAGATTAGGGTTACAACGGCAAACACCACTCTGCTACCAACATTACAGAAACAACATCCACCATGATGTAAATTGAAATGTTTGCGCGCGATTATGATGTAATGCCGTGGTCTGTGAACTTAAAAAATTTATGTCGCCGAGTAGCAATTGGTAGGATGATTACAAATAAGAAATTGGAAGGGATATGGAAGTAAGCGATCAAAATGTTCCTGGACAGACGAGAAATTTGCAACATTCGATACTTAACCGTTTGCACCTAACATCGAGGATTGTACTCGTAATGCTATCCTGTGTAGGTAGAAGCCTTGTAATCATCTCCTCACCCGTTCATGGAGCCTTTTGCATATTTCAATAAAGAAACACGGTAAGTAAAAAGTAAAGCTATCCCTGTAACAGGCCGTGCAGGCCCATAGGGTTGTGAGACGTTGAGGGTCCCACATTATCTAGATAATCGGCTCAAAGATGGCGGTAAGGTTGTCAGCCTTACGGGGCGGCCGCGCTTTACTCCCCAGGAAAATTATTTAATTAATTTTTGTTACTCATTTCTGTTAGAGGCTGAGTAGACCCCATGATTTGTCACAACAAGCTAAGTGAATGAATTACTTCTCATGGATAATTATACATGGAGACAGAAGAAACAAACCCCAAGCATCCAATTTTGATATGGGCGACAGGCTTCGTTACAATTTTATGGTCATTCAATTCTAATGGGAAAGGAAGGACATGCTAATGCAAAGTTGTTATCATGAATCTAAAGACACAAAGGTAGACAATTGAGTTTGGTTTTATTTTTGATAAGTTATTAAGAAAATAGAGAAATGTTTGTGACAATATCCAGTTCAGAGTTCTGACCATATCACAATATACATATATATTACTTTTGAAAACCTCAGATCCCTTACATTGCATTAGCCTAAAGGAAAATAAATATAATATAAAATACATGCTGCATTTTTTCAAACAAAGCTGTCCCTCAACTGCATTATTATGTTCCTGAAGGACATCACAACTGGCAAAACTGCAGTGGGTAAGACCATTTGGGAAACTGGTGGTAAGTGGAACAGCATTCGAATCAGAATATACGTATTACACCAAGAAAATAAGAAGAGGGAAAAGGAAAACGACATTGTTTACATGAAACTTGGGGTAGCTTATGAACTACTGGGTTGCCATTACATTGCATATGATTTAATAACAATTTCGAACAGCAGGTCGATTGTATGTATACGTATGAATCGATGTTCCATTCTAAATTAAAAATGAATGACTGTGTAGGTCCACATAATTTTCTTGGGTAAATATAACGTATGCTATAGCAGCTAAGGTAAATTATCCCTGTAACACGCCATGAAGGCCCATAAGGTTGTGAGACGTCGAGGCTCCCACATTTTCTCTAGAAAATCGGCTCACAGAGGGCTGTGAGTTTGTCAGCCTTACGAGCCGTCCTCCGTTTATCCCCCAGGAAGATTCCTGGTACTCATTTCTATTAGAGGCTGAGTCGACCCCAGTGCCATAGTGCGGCTGGAAGGATTAGGTATGTTGAAAAATCAACCTCATCGGGACTCGAACTGGCGACTTTCCGACTTGTAGTGTAGTACCTCAACCAACTGCGCTACCGCGTGCCTCTATGCTATAGCAGTGTATTACTAAAATGAATCTTATGAAATTCTGTTGCAAGGATGGGAAATGGACTGAACTGCAGTACCGATGATAAACCTCGGGTTTCAAATTGTAACGTGGATGGACACAGCGTTACTAGGTAACGGGCCGGTAAACACATAGTACAGCAACGAATGCACAACAGTAGGGCGCCCATTGCTGATCAATGCATGGGTGAACACCTGGCAACAATACATGATATCCGATGCTGAGCAACGATGTGTTTTCTGTGGGTGGTCCATGCCGAGCCTAAATAAGGAGCAGTGAAGACTATTCGAGGGGATTCGACAGGAAGATGTCGTTCAAAGCAGCTCAGCAGTTGAGAGACTAGTGACTCCTACATGGTTCAAGAGAAGATTGTAAGAACAGCGAAGATAACGGACAGGCAGACTCCAATAACATAGTTCCGGTAGCTACAATAGAAGATTAGAATTGAAGTGTGAAGCCTTTACTCTATGTGTTATTGTTTTAGTAACAATTTGGAGAGTTATAATTCTTTGTGGTTACAACTTATCCAATAAAACAGCTCCGTCAAATCCGTAATCTGTTAATTATTTGTCACTCTATTTCAGTTAGTTAATTAATGAGTTAGGATAAGCTGCACTTCATCGATGTCATGTCATTTCAACAATGATACGTATCAAATATGGAGATCGGAAATACGAGAAACTTCATACCGGAAGGTGATTGATTCAGAACTTTGACGGAACACGAAATATCCTGAGATATGTCATATGTAGTTTACCTCCGTCTTCCCAAGCAAACCTTCAGTTTTCATAAAATTTTGGGAAGTTTTTGAGTAGCTACACTACTGGCGGCTTCTCAAGAAGGGCACAGCTCCATGAACTTACTTATATATGACCGCTGTGATGTCGAACTTGAGTATTGTGATATTTAGAAGCAAAACTATCTTCAACTGGACGAAACACAGGTACTGTCTTTAATATACTTTTACTCACATCTTGTAACTAGAACAATCTTCAGTATTCATCCTGAATACACTTCATAAGAATATAAAATAACAGAGCACTTCAAACTCTTATCTGATTCTGATATTTAGTGAAGTAAAAAAACAACAAACATCGATTTGAAGAATATCGTCTTCTGGGATGTGAGGCCCTATTCCTCTCTCGCGGATCTTTCTACCCTGAAGATGGAGGACATACGTTCCTCCGAAACCTCGGCTCACACAAGGTACACACGGAACCACATCCCAGAAGACGGCATTCTTCATAGTCAAGACCGCGGAATCCTCAAATCTTACAAAACACTGATTTGTGTTCATTTCTCAAAAATTCATTCCCAAATTCGAATGGGCATGCAAGACGTCACGCATGTGTGCTATTCACCGCCACGGCGCTGTGTAGTTGAAATGCTTGTAAATACGAAAATGGATTTTTTTTTTCATGAAGCCACACACGGTTTCATAACGTTGGAACGGAGGAGGGCATATCACTTAATGTAAAAAAGAAACAAAAAAAGAAAAACAGCATGCAGTCTCCTAGCGGGAAACAGATATAGCGTAAGGAAAAGATAAGACTGGTTACACAGGTCTGCAAGGACTCGGGTCTGGCTTCCTGGTCTCGGCCTGATCCGGCCTGGGAGCAAAGATAATGTTGGGGTTCGGTCTTGGTTAAAATGAAGGCAGCCGAACGTTATATAGGACATTTCGGGCTTTTTTTTTTTTTGCTAGTGGGGTGGGACTAAGTCTCTTGTACTGCGGCCACTTCTGGCCTATTGTACCAGCCCCAGATGATAGGTGAGGGTGATTGTGGAACAATTGGAGAAATGAAGATTGGCAGGGTAAACCGAAGTACTCGGAGAAAACCTCTCCCAACGCCACTTTGTCCACCACAAATCCCACTTGACCAGAACCGGGATCGAACCCTGGCCACCGCGGTGGGAAACCAGCGACTAACCACTTCAGCTATGGTGCGGCCACATTTCGGGCTTTATCATGCCTTTATTCTTTTCTAAGAGACAAGGCTATCAAACTCTTATCAAATTATCGGCGTGAGATCTGATGGTACTAGCGCGCTGCCCAGTGACTAGTGAGTTAAGGTGGGATTGCGCGTGCTCATATGCATACTGTNATGTGGGGGGGGGGGGAACCTATGGACTCCATTTTGTTGGAGATTTTTGTAGCTGCTTCCTCGATAACCATTAGGAGATAATGCCATAGAAATCTGGCCTCCGTTATTTCGTTACTTTTTCTCATACCCCAAAATAACCTACATTTTCGTCAAGTGAGGTTAAATACTTCATTCACGGATTATTGACATTTATGCATAGAATGAAGCATGTGTTAATGACACGATAGTACGGGCGGACATTACATAGATTGGGCATCATTCGGGTTGCGATATATGGAAGTGAGGCTTCTGTCGGTTAGGAGTAAAAAAATTTGGAAGTAAACTTCGGGTTCGTTTTGGGTCGGTCCAAATGGTATTAGGCACGGGCCTTGCAAAATTCCAAAATTTCTGTGCATGTCCACCCGTAGCTGGTTATTATATGGAAGTGTAGTCAATAGCGGCCGGCCACGGTAGCCGAGCGGTCTAAGGCATGTACTGTCTTCGTTCGCTTGGAAGCCTTAATCGTGGGTTCGAATCCCACTCAGGGCATGGATGTTTAGTTTGTGTGTGTCCGTTTTTCTGTGTTTGTGTACAGGCAGAGGCCCTGCGACCAGCTGATCACCCGCCCAAGGAGTCCTACCGAGTGTGTAAGATCTAGAAAAACCGAAGTGAACGGAGAAGTTCATGGAGGTAGGCCTAGGCCCACTGGGGCTGTAGTGCCAAGGGAAAAAAATAGTCAATAACGCCGCCCAGAGGTATCCTCACTAATATCGCTCGTCTGCCAGCAGCTCAGCGCCATTAGAAACGTTATTTGTACACTGTGAACTGCAGCAATGAAGCAGTTGTAAAGATTGGCGGCCTTCGAACCCACGTGTAAACGTAAGCTGTGATGCTGTTACTTCAGACAATGCATGCTTTCTTTAAGTGGTGCACAAAGATATCACACACCATCTCTCTCTTGTCACCCATCACAAATAAACATATGACGCAAACAATCTCAAATCCTTGGCACGTGTTGCGATATAGGCAAACAACCCGGTAGACAACTATCTTTCTACAGATGGGGCACGTCTTACTGTAGCCAGATAACCTTCCAATCATGAAATTAACTCCCTAGTTAGCTTTCTTTTTAGTTTTTTTTTTCTGGTGTGCGATACAACTGAGTCCACTTGGTACGTCGGCCATTATCTGGCCTATTGTACCAACCTCGGATGGTAGATGATGAGTGTAGAGAAGTCAGTAGAATGGGAATTGGCAGGGGAAACCGAAGTACCCGGAGAAAACCTGCCCCAATGTTCGTTGTCCGCCATAAATCCCGTATGACTTGACCTGGAATCGAACTCGGGCTGGCGCCATGGGAAGCCGACGACTAACCGTCTTAGCTACGACACGGCCTTCAACTACCGAACTGACTCTCCGATACTAAAGCGGGCTGTTAAGCGTCACCGATATAGAATTCTGTCTCTGGACCTCGCAACCCTCTCTTCAGATGTTTTTGCCCCATTCATTCTCGCTCTCTTTTCCAAGTTCCGTTTTCCTTCATCTACCTGTTTGCGTCTAGGCCTCACATGTTACCTCTTCATGCAAGACCTTTTAACCGTATTGGCCTATATCTTCGTTGCCTCAGCTTTCGTATATGAGGATCCGCGTTAGTGATATCAGCCTCCTTGATTAAAATATTACCTGAGGAATTTTGAAGTTCTATCTCATGGACGTTCTTGATATTCCTATTTCAGTTCAATCGACCCTCTGTGGTCTAGTGGTCAGAGTTCGATTCCCGGCGCTACCAGATTTTCTGAGAAGTAGTGGGTCTGGAACGGGGTCCACTCAGCCTCGTAAGGAGACTTTAAGAGCTATTTCAAGGAAGTAGCAGATCCGGTGTAGAAAACCGAGATTAACGGCCGTGGGGATTCCTTGAGCTGGACATGCGACCTCTATCCGCCAAAGTTGGCACTAACTTCGCCGACAAGCGGCAGTCGCTCAGTCGGTATAGTTCGCTTGCGGACTAAAACCACGGAGTTTGTTTGTTTTGTATTTCTGTTCGTCTCTCATAGGAATATTAATACTGTAAATTTTAAATTTAAATCCTGCTTCAAATTTAGCTGCAATTCTGATGCGGTTCCTTGCCTCTCACCAGTTGCCTTTGATATAAAGGAAAGGAAGACCTGTCACTCACACTGTTGCCAAATGATACGTTGCATCACACCAATACACAACTTCCTGAGTAGATAGATTTAATTTACAAGGCCAGTGTAGGTATGATGCATAAGCACAAGATAGTCGGTGTAAACAATCTCGTTTATCATGACCGAAGCTGTTTAATCAATGACTGGATATGAGCTGAGCTCAATTTCCTGGCTAGCGGGAGCTCATTCCCAGAATATAAAGAAGGCTGTGGCGATAACATCTATCCCTCGCATCCTTAAGAGCATCGAGGTCAAGAATGCATGAAGCTCTGCCTGTAGACCTCTTCTTCGTTGATGACTGCATTCGCGATGCATCTTATGAGCAGGCGGGGAGGGGTTGCGCAGAGCATAAAATATCAAACACTTAGCAAGGCCCCCCCTACAAGTTCACCAAAATATGTGCAAAAATAATAGCTGCGTATTATGAGATACGAAATTCTCACCTTCGTATCAGAATTGTCTTACCTATCTAGGCCTTTATTACATATTAGAGACCACTGCCAATGACAGAAGAAAACGGCTTAGAGTACAAATACAAAGGAGGATACTGACATGAGGGAGGCTGCCGGCATGTAGCGAATGGAAAATTAGTTAAACTGATATTTCAGTGTTTAAACACTCTACCTGCTGGAGATTCACGACTGGAAGGGGAACCACGATTTGCCAAGGATCCCGTACAGCCTCGACAGTTCCTTATTTAATTACGTTTTTATGACGAAAATATCTGTCCAGACGATCAGTTATTTTGTGCCGGTTTTTGATGATCCTTGATTGGCTGAATTTTAAATCAAAGAGATCCAGGCTTGCCTCTGTACGACCTTCTTTATAAATTGAATATCAGAAAAAAATATCTGAACCACAGCCCGTCTGTTGGTTTATAATCAGCATTTCTCCTCGCAATGCGTCACCTTAACGACAGCAAAATGGAGCATATGGAACCAGCTTGACATATCTACATTGGAATTTATTCAGCAATGCACTGTAAACAATAAACACATCATGCATCCAGTTTAACATAATCATAGACAGATGGACACAGAAGACGATAAATCAGGCACATATAATTTTCCAAAAATATATGGCCAACTAATTTCGTCTTCTTTTAAATATCAGTTCATAATGTTGCCTATTACGATTAATTTTCCGAACGAAACTTAAGAATTACATTTCATCATTTTCCCTCAAACAAAAACAAACTCCGTGGCCTGTAGTCTGCAAGCGAACTATACCGACCGAGCGACCGCCGCTTGTCGGCGAAGTTAGTGACAACTTTAGCGGATAGAGGGTGTCGTGTGATCAGCGCAACGGATCCCCACGGCAGCTAATCTCTATTTTCTAGACGGCAGCCGCTCTTTCCTTGAAATAGCTCCTCAATTATCCTCATGAGGCTGAATGAACCCCGTTCCAGGCTCACTACTTCTCAGAAAATCTGGTAGCCCGGGAATTGAACTCGGGACCTCTAGATCTGTAGCCAAGAACTGTGACCACTAGACCACGGAGGCGGTCCTTCATTCTCCCTCTCGCTTAAAATTGAGCAAGGGAAAAGGAGACATACGGTATTTTTAAATCGGATATATGGTAACTTTTTTTCAATTGACTATTTCATATTTCATACAAATGTAAATCACTCCGTCCAATGTGACCTGTAAGGTTTTTACTACATGAAAACTTAACACCCTTACATGTTTCGGTCTCTGTGGACCATCTTCAGAGGGCAAACATCACTACAAATAGGAAACCACCATCACATAAGTTGTTTAGACGTAAAGTACGTACACTTATATGCTACAATACATAGTACACAAAATAGA
>NW_019738958.1:649884-658699 GCF_002891405.2 Cryptotermes secundus | reverse complement strand
GATGTGTTACATTGTTGTACATGAAGATCATCTTTCCTCCTAGTATTATACTCGTATAAATCAGTATTTCTCGTAGTGTATATATTATATCTCTTAAAATAACACAACACCTCTATGATGTACAAGGACGTAATAGTTAAAATCTTCAATTCTTTAAATAAAAGTCTGCATGACACTCTGTTATTTACACCTTTCATGAAACGAAGCATCCTTTTTTGTATTTTAAAGACTTTAGTACTTTCATTTTCTCCTCCCCAAAAAATCAACCCATAACTTACCAACGATTGAAATTTGGCAAAGTATATATTCCTGAGTATATGTAAACTTACCTCATCTTTCAAATATTTAATAATATGACATACCTTATTCAATTTTGAACACAAGGACTGGATATGTACACTCCATTTGAGATTTTGAGTTATATTATACCTAAAAATCTAAACTGAGATGTATACTTAATTTTTATATTATTAAAAAAATATCTGGCCCTAAGATGTCATGCGGTTTCTTTAACTGGAATAACATAGCTTTAGTTTTATCATTATTTATAATCATATTGTTTTTTGAAAAACAAAATTCCAGTTGGATCATAATTCTCTTTATTTTATCTTGAAGGATGATTTTATCTTTATCAATAAGCAATATACTGGTATCGTCTGCAAAGAGAACAACCTCCCCATTTGTTATATGTTGAGGTAATTCATTTATGTACAAAAGAAACAAAAGCGGGCCCAATGTAGAGCCTTGCGGTATTCCAAATTTTGTATTCCTCCTTATCGATCTAAACCGATTTCTCGAGTACTTATTATCATTAGATGTTATTTCAACATACTGAGAAGGCATTTTCAGATAGGATTTTAACCAATCATTAAATTTTCCTCTTATTCCATAATGATCAAGTTTTTCTAGCAGAATATCATGATCTATAACATCATACGCTTTTGAAAGATCGAAAAATATACCAACTGCAGTCAACCTCCTATCCAGAGCTTCCTGTATATTACCAATAAATGTCTGACACGCCGATATAGTCGACTTATTTTTTTGAAACCCATGCTGATTTACCGTTAAAATCTTAAATTTACTAATAAAAGATACCAGTCTATTATACACTATTTTTTCTAAAATTTTAGAGAATATTGATATAACCGATATAGGTCTATAGTTACTAATTTCTTGTCTATTACCCTTCTTAAAGACCGGTCTAATTTTAGCTATTTTCAAAAAATCAGGAAATACCCATTGATTTATAGATTCATTAAATATAAACCTAAGAGTTTTTTTTTATACATGTAATACATGCTTTTACTAAAAAATCAGGAACTTCATCTACTCCTGAAGAGGCTTTTCCTTTTAATTTAGATATTATTGAGACTATTTCTTCTTCTTCAATTGTAAAGATAAAAACCATTTGTCAAAGATACACACTATGAAAGCATGGAATGCAATACTGTAAATTTAAACACAAATTCATCTGTGAAAAGTTCCAGTCCTTTATTCCAATTTTTACTTTATTTGGTGGGTACTTTGCGACGTTTTCTGTGTGTCAGAATATATAGTGTCTAACGGTAGGATGGCAGATGAATGATAAATATCCAACTTATGTACTAACCCAACATCTGCCCAGAGGAACTGAGGAAAACTACGAAAAACCTTAGTCAGGATAGCTGATGTCCCAGCTGAAATCCCAACCTCCCATCTACCCAACTTAACTGAGAGTTTATAATGTTATATTAAAATATATAAAACAGGCATGTCCAACTTCAAACAGGTTGTGATCGTTTTTTTAGTGTCAAAACTGCCAGTGATCTACCACCCCTCCTATCGTTCTATCTCGCTGTAAGCAAAAATATTGGTAAAAATAACACGACGCATGATGTTTATTGTAAAAGCAACTAGTAACTGGGCTGTGTCTTTGTGTGCAGATTCTTCCAGTTGGAGGGAGAAAGCAACACAATGGAATCATCTTTCAACAACTGTTCAGTTATGTTTCCACGCGTCATTTCTAATCGCCGCACAATGGTATTTCTTGATAATTGAAGATCTTGAATAGTAGCTATGATCTCTTTCTTATTTTTAAATCCTTCAAAAAGATTATCAGCTATTTCAAGAAAGCACTCTTTTACAAATTCCCCTTCATTGAAAGGTTTGCATTTTTTAACGACCAGACTGCTGACCTTGAAGGATGATTTGGTTGCATTGTTAGAAAGTGACCTTGGTTTTGCCATCAACTCTTGTTGTGTAGCTAATTTCGATTTAAGTTCTTTGAGCTTAAGTTTACGAATTTCACATTTGGGTGGAAAATCGGCATCATAATTTATTGCTATGGAGAGCATTATAATGACGTTCCAGATTACATTTTTTGGCAAGGATACTGAGGCGCTGTATTTTCCACTATATTGAGGTAACTGTTTCATCTGACACACGCACACGGACGCTTTCGAAATTAATAAAATAACGTGGGCAGAGTACTTACTGTCCCTTTGATTACACTGAGCTCATCCTCAAACTCTGTATTTGTTTAATCCACAGCAAAGCGACAAATGTCCACTAACAACAGTTGTTAGTTCAACGTATGGGGATTCACAGGTGACCGGAGGGAGGAAACGAAGTGAATCACACGTTCTGTCGATCACTCTTGCATCAGAACACACGCGGCTGATGAGTGATGAAATTAGAGTTCACGTGATAAGGACAGAGTAGGGACTTCCCCACAGTTCACTTAACACAAGCGTAAAGCAATTTTCATCTAAGCTACACAAGAACAGAAAAATAGGAATGAATAATACGTATTTTCTTTTCAAAATCTGAATATAATCATACAAGTGAATTTACATGCTTTTCACGTATAATTTTCATATAGGCCTATGAGATCGACCAAAAATCGTCCCGCGATCGACGCGTTGGACATGCCTGATATAAAACATTGAAAATAATTAAAAGCATACATAATAATGCACTTTGACTATTGCAGTGTGATGGCCGCAAAAAGAATACAAAGAATACAATGACGGAGTTCTACATATACGATACAACAACAACAACAACAAAAACGACATGCCGGAGAGCACGGAAGACAAGCGGAGAGTACAGTGGTCTCCTCACCGATCAAAAGTTTGCCTGATGATGGCCCATGTACAGCCGAAACATGTTGCAAATTAGATGAACACTGATATAAATTAAAAGCATTCTAAAGTATTTAATAGTCACTTTTACGTGGTAATGTATACGATATACATGCAGTGTCTTAATGACATTTTATAACATTTAATAACATTTTAAAGTATTAAAACTACACTGTTAGTGAAGAACATGTTTCAGGTGTATTTTATTTTATTTATTTTAAATATCATTATTGCATTATTGGCGGTGTGCATGTAATTGACTAAACTGAGAGTTCTGTACTTCAACATCCCGTTGCAATTGTTCAAATTAGCGTCCATTGTTTATCTTCCGTGAAAATTGCAACACTTTTACATTCTATACTTCAACACTACATATTCCGGCCTAGTGAATAGCATCATAACTTTACTGCGTGTAACAGACGAATTATGATTTGCGTTAAATGTTAGTTGTCCGCGAAATAACGGGTTTTATAATGAAAAGTGCAAATAATGTACACACTAAGCGCTCACGAAAATACTCAGCGATTGACCTTCACATTGATTATACAAAGAGACGGAGTTCAATATTCCCCCGACAGAATGTACTTCGATCGCAGCTCGTGCAGCCATCTATGGCAGGATGTTCTGAGTTGGTGATAACCGGCCTCGAGGGCTCCGTATTAAGATCAATACGTGTGAAATAAATGACTTAACGAAGTTAGCGAAAATTCTGCTGTAGAATCTTAGCTGGTATTGTCAACTGTAATTTCTGTCTTCAAAGCCACATATTTGATCGCAGAAAAGAAACGTGCACGAGCGCTCTCTCTCTCTCTCTCTCTCACACACACACACAGACGAAAATGTTAACATTGCAACTGTAATTTCTTTCAAATTAAAAATATTTCTAGGAAAGTGTCTTAAGCTTTCGTCACTTCATCTTCAAATTCAATATTAATTTCCAGTGCAGACCTTCTTAAAGGTTCACGCTACATTTCTTGACTAGACTCTCTCAGTTCGAAAAACTAAACGCCATTTTAAGGTAGCCTGAAGCACAATTAAGCCAAATTCAAACTTAATTAAGTAAACCCATCCAAACACTTCGAGCTTCATGTCTGCGAATTGTACAGTGTCGGAATTCTTTCAGAATTTTCCAGTTTCGTCATGATGTCTGAAGTTCGAGAATATTCGATAAAAATTATTTTTACTGCAGCATTATCTTGGAAAGCTATCAGATCTTCCATCGTGGACCCCAAGGCATTTTAAGACCAATGAGATGCTTGTTCTATAGCTGTAAATATATTTTTACTGCAGGACTATTGAAGTCATGTTGATATAATCTGAGCTTCTGTTCAAATGGTGTAACTTTCTTGAATATGACTTTAATTATCTTCCACAGACGCTTCAGCTTCGCTTTAAACTGTTCATGAGTAGTATGGAAGTGAATGAAGATCACTGGAGCGGAGAATTATTGAGTATAATATATTTTTTTTATTGCTAGTGGGGTGGGACTAAGTCCCTTGTACTACGGCCACTTCTGGCCTATTGTACCAGCCCCAGATGATAGGTGAGGGTGATTGTGGAGCAATTGGTGGAATGAAGATTGGCAGGGGAAACCGAAGTACTAGCAGATAACCTGCCCCAGCGACACTTTGTCCACCACAAATCCCACTTGACCAGACCTGGGATCGAACCCGGGCCACCGCGGTGGGAAGCCAGCGACTAACCGCTTGAGCTATGGCGCGGCCGAGTATCATCTAACTGCGGTTAGTGTCCTTTATTTCATTCAGATAGTCCACAAATCTGTCAAGCACATAATACGATAGATCCAACAAGCAAACCAACATATGCTGAAAGAATTCTTTCAAAATAAATTAAAAATATTTAAGATATTTAAGAATCCTGAAACAGTAAAGCGAATCTATTTAGTAAACATATTCAATTTTCATTCATGTAAAAATGTAATTTTGCCTGTAGTTCTGTGTGGGTGTGAAACTTGGTCTCTTACGTTAAGGGAGGAACTTAGATTAAGGGTGTGCGAGAAATTGTATTAAGGAAAATATTTGGCCCGAAGAGAGATGAAGTGACAGCAGGTTGGAGAAAATTGCATAATGAGGAGCTTCATAAATTGTACTCTTCTCCAAGTATAATTAGAAAGTCAAGGAGGATAAAGTGGCCAGGGCATGTAACACGAATGGGGGAGAAACTGAATACATATAGGATATTGGTGGGAAAGCCAGAAGAAATGAGCCCACTGGGAAGACCAAAGCGTAGGTGGGTGGACAATACTAAAATGGATCTAAGAGAGATAAGATGGGATGATATGGATTAGACTGATCTGTCTCAGGATAGGGACCTTTGGAGGGCTCTTATGAACACGGTAATAAACCTTCGGGTTCCATAAAATGCTGGGATTTTCTTGAGTAGCTGCACAATTGTCAGCTTCTCAAGATGGGCTCAGCTTCATGAGTGAGTGAAGTCAAACCATATTCAGAACACAGTACTGCTTTGCTGTTAGAGCAATGAAGCGGTACAGTGAAATGACAGACGTGTCTTGTGTATAATGTTCCAAATCCTGCTTCTTTGCCAGGCACACTAGGAGTGGCGTCAGTAGCGACAGAAACTATTTTCGAAATATCTACCCGAGAATCTAACAGAGTGATTATGGCGGTACTGGGAATGTGCAACCTACGTACTTGTTATTTCATGTAAGAACTTAATCTTAGGAGTTATTCTGTGATTTCGTGATACCTCAGAAACTGTAGAGTTGAGTGAACTAACTGAAGATGCGATGTGTGTGCTCTTCATCGGAAAGAAGAAAAAGTGAACATAGGAATGTAAATTTAAATTTAGTAGTTGTTTGAGGAACTATACTACAAGCCGGAAGGTCGCGGGCTCAAGTCCCGATGAGGTTATTGGATTCTTTTCAATTGACCTAATCCTTCCAGCCGCACTATGGCCCTGGGGTCGACTCAGCCTCTAACAGAAATGAGTACCAGTAATTAAGTAAATAATTTTCCTCGGGAGTAAAGCTAATATTTTTATTTTGACGTATATTAAAATGTTTGTTCGCGAAATATATTGTGAGGTAAAAAAAAAATTTAGGTATCCCTGTAACAGGCCATGGAGGCCCATAGGGTTGTGAGACGTTGAGGGGCCCACATTGTCTAGAACAGTGGTTCTCAAACTTCATGAGACCGCGGCCCAGTAAGTTCTTTTTTTATAAGACGTGGGCCCAGTCCCAACAAATTCACTCGTAAATATCTTATCAGTTTTGTTAAAGTTCATGCATTAAGCTAACGTAATATTAGTAATTAATTATAGCATAATGATAAAGATCATTAGTACACTTATGTATACGGTGTGGCATGTTGACAAACATGAAATTACATTTAAATTAGTTATCAATCACTGGACTAATGAAATCTTGTAGCATTTTGTAGTTTCCTCAGACCAACATCATTAAATTAATTTGTGCTAATTTTCATTGACATATCCCATGCTGATCACCAAAAACTTATGTTATTCAGCTTAAAATTGATTATTGTATTATTAAATTGATTTTAATGATGTTGGTTTGAAAAAAACGGCAGTGAGAAAAATATTTATGCATTGTAACACCATAGAAGTCTGCTCAGTAGGAGAAGAAGCAAGATANGCTTGGTCACTGACATTTGCTACACAGATTTAGGTGTTCTGTGTCTGAGTTTCTCGACACAAATATTATTCTCCTCAGAATATTTCCACTATAAAATATTTATTTATGAAAAATGCTTAGAAAATGAAAATGACAAATTCCAGAAGAGTCTCTCGCGACCCAGTATAATTGATGCCAAGGCCCACTACTGGGCCGCTGCCCGGCGGTTGAGAGGCACTGGTCTAGACAATCGGCTCAAAGATGGCAGTAAGGCTGTCAACCTTACGCGCCGGCCACCCTTCCCCCACCCCCCAGAAAGATTCCTGATGCTTATAGAGTCTGAGTCGCCCCAGGGCCATAGTGCGGCTGGAAGGATTAGGTCAATTGAAAAAATTCAGCTCATCGGACCTCGAACCCGCGATCTTCCTGCTTGTAGCATAGTGCCTCAACGAAGGTTAGAGTATGAATTGAGTCTCTTGATGATATGGTCCAATACTGGACGTTTTGCTGATAGAGATAAATATTTCGATTGCATAAACACAGGTATTTTATAGAACAGCCGAATATCTGTTAGCTGCTTCCTGAATGAATTATGAAATTGAAGCCATTGGAGGAGAACATTTCTGAAAATGCTTGACAGTATATTTTGCGAATTGCATGTTGAGAAAGAGGGAGTCGGTTTCTGAGTATATTTTTCACTTATCTCTTCTTCACATGCAGCTCACACTAAATTTCTTTGGATCTGTTACTTTCTGTGAAGACAAGTTTCTTATAACAAATTTGTCTGGGAAAGTACATATGGTACACTATCTTCGAGGAAGGCTACCAGGCTCTTATCAGCGATGAGTCTCTGGCATATACATCATTATGCACTGTCAGGACACCATCAAATATTTGCTTAGCATTCCTAACACATGTTTTATAAGCAACAGAGATTTTAAACAGAGCCGCCAATCAGATAAAAATAAAAAAGCATAATATGTTTAATACAATAAAAAATAAAACTAGGAGTTCGCATGAATCTAGTGTTCCATATTCAAAATCAGGTCTCCTTCTGATGAGTCTATACTCGTAAATCATCAAAGACACTAGAAAATTCCGGGACGTTTATTATGGGAAGAGAATTCCTAGCAGGTAAAAAATTCGATGGGAAAAGTCATAAAACCTCCGAACATCTTCTTGAGGTTTGGAATTTCTTAGACTCAAACTCCGATAACGGAGAGGGCATCAGAAATTTCTTCGTTATACCATTACGTTAACACAGAAATAAAACTTCGGCTTTCATAAAAAAAAAATTGGGAAATTATTGAGTAGCTAAGAAACTAGCGACTTCTCAAGGACTTTGTGCTTCACTCTACGCATTACGATGACCCATCCATTAATTCTGTTTAAAGAAGAAAATCGCTGCTCTTTTTTTAGAAACAATATAAACATATATGATTTTCTGGCGCAAAAGCTATCTCCTACGGCGTAACGCATCAAGAAACAATACAGCTATCGTTAGAAAAAATTAGGAGCTTCTACTTCAGAAAATTCACACATAAATTTTCCGATGGTGTTAAATAAATATTACTTTCAGTAAAGTTTTTGTAAGTTAAGTCAGTTAAACGTAATTTAGATTTGAGGACTTCACGGCGGCTGCAAGTTTCAGGGTGTGGTCTTCTGGATTATGGCATCGTGTACTCTGATAGCACAGAAGTCTCTAATGTACTTTGGAGTATTTGGTTAACTATCATTGAACATCACATTTATTCTTATGGGTCTCTCCTTTCTCATTATCCTTCTCCTTCCGAACTTCCAGTCTTTCACGTTTTTATGTTTCTCAGCACTCCCAAACTTTATGTCCAAATGGCTATTTCTAGGTATTTCTCAACAAGGAAAATTCATCGTCTACTTGAACAATTCTTAGCAAGAAAAGACTTATAAACTGATACGGAAAATTACGCTAAGCGTGGACATTTATATAATATGTATTTCTAGTATAAAAAAATAAAAAATACCTCGCTTGCGAATGCGCTTCGCTACTGCCGTGACCAGGATTCGAACCTGGGTTATTGCGGCCACAACGCAATGTCCT
>NW_019738958.1:645592-649689 GCF_002891405.2 Cryptotermes secundus | reverse complement strand
ATTTCACAGTAATGAGTCCATATCCCGCTGAACTTTCCATTCGCCGTTGAGCTCCTGGCAGTATCTTACCAGGAATTTACTTAGAAATACTCTTTGCCTTTTTCCTTCGTCTCGGCATTTACTCGTACTTCCGCTTCCGTCCGCGCCAGGCGCTCTTGCCGGCAGCATCTCGTGAAATGAAGCATATTTCTCATTGGATTTCCCGCGTACCGGTGCCTCCCGGAAGAAATGGACTTAAACTGTATTATCACTGTAAGAAAAATGTTACAGCTAGACAGTAAAAGAGAATAATACGTACATAACCTACTAAAGGAGTGTTTATATACATGCATATAAAACACAATGATATGAATTCGTTACCTTATTCATGAAATTTGATAATGCCAGTTATGTCAAGAATATATTCTTTATGAATATGCTGGTTCGAATATATAACTGCAAGCGAAAGTGTTAATTGAAGAATTTCAGTAGGTCCACGGCCTCTGTGAGTGACAAAACGCGTGGGAAAACGAACATCACAAACTTAGATCTATATCTGAAGAAAGCAGTCTTCTGGGATTTGGCACCGTGTATATGTGGTGTTAACCGACGTTTCGGAGGAACGTCGTGTCTCACGGTGTTGTCGCTTGCAGATTTACTTATACTTTTTCTTCAACCCTGAAGATGGGGGCGATACGTTCCTCCGAAACGTCGGTTAACACCACATATACACGGTGCCAAATCCCAGAAGACTGCTTTCTTCATAGTCACCGCCGTGAAAGCCTCAAATCTTACTTAGATCTATATCTGACTGTTTTTTGTTTGTCCATAATGTACTGAATTTTACTTAAAGAAAATTACCTTGCGAGAAGTACTTTGAGTTCCCTTCCTTAAAAGAGTGAATAGATGTTGCTAATTTCCGTTCCTGAATAGTTTAACGCTGCTATTTAAATAATTTAGTGCTGGCTGAGAAGAGCTTATGATCTGTATGCCATAACATAGAAAAAGACAAACTGGGGTAAAACGGCCGTTGTTCACTTCAAGGTTCGCCTTGATGAACTGATTAAAGTCATAAAATTGTTTAGGACATATGGTGCAGATTGATCGCTATTTCAACATGATAACTTTTGAAAATGATGCACGTTAGAGCTAGATCTATCAAACTGTCCCACTGTCCCACTGTGCTCGATTTTACTGAATTCAGAATTCGTTAAGACTATACGATTTAAAAGATATAATAACTTTTAGAGACCAGATTGTTCCGGAATGGCGGTCTGCCAAAGATATTGCCACGTGTAGGGGTGGTAAGCGTGACGAAAATAACGGGTTCTAGATTTGATGAGTGGATTTTTTGGCACTTCGGTTACAATCTCTCTTAATTACAACTAATAGAATACTATCGCTGATCTACCGTTGCACACGCACTAGGATTCTCAGTTTCTACTAGTCGTCTCATGGCAACGTATCTCAACACAGAAACTAGCACTTCGAATCACTCTGAAGTCTTCTTGCCATTTCTTGTTCAATCACCCTGGAACCTAAGAACTCAACTAAAATTCCGTCTGCTGCAAGCGGGCTCGGGGTATGGACAACGCAGAAAACACAGTTCTAGTGCAGCCCACACAGAAAATATAAGTCATGTGATAGCTAAGTACTGTTGGGGTGTGGCGTTATTGCGCCTACGCGGATGTGTTTACCAAGCCGTTGCCTAGAAATGGGTTCCCATTGTTCCACTGTTGTGTATTTTACCGTGCGTGTTTTACGGGCGTTGCCTAGCAATGGGTTTACATGTCACAATATGGTTTAAATTATCGCAGTGGAAATAAACGTGACGGCTATCTTGTATCACGCTCTGGGTCAATGAGAAGCTTACCAGAAGAAAGGAATTGACCCTCAGGAAGGGGAGAGAGGTTCAAACTTACTGGTTTCCCTTCAAGATTTACAATCTCAATCACAATTTAAAACTTCTTTTATCAGAGATTACTGGCTCCCGCTATGCTTTTCATACATAAAGAATAAAACTAAATTTTCCGTTATCACGTTCATGTGTGTGCTCTCTGAACGCTCGTGCGTACGTATGTGTGTGGGTGGTTTCTTATTGTAATTAGTCCAGGAAGTCGTTGTAAACTGCATTGATCACGTTGCATCATATTATATTGACGTCAATTTTAGGTAAAGACATGGGGGGAGACAGCAGTGATCTATTTTAAGGGCCTATAAAACATTTTATTGGATTGACTGGGAAAACCAGAAACAACAACATCCAGTCTTGCGATTTCATAAGAGAAGCGAGACTTATATTTGCACCAGTAGCTAATGTCACTCTACCATTCAACGCTATAGGCTTACTTTGAGCTATTAAGAGCGTCATTAAATAGTCATAAAGAAACATATGAAACTGACATCTCTTAATATAAGTACCAGTAGAAATTAAACGCCGTAAGTGAGATGACTTGCCGATCATAATTGCCCTGTATGGGGCATGAAATGTCTTCGTCCGCTCGAACGCTGGGATCATAGATTTGAATCCCACTCGAGGTATGGATGTCTGTGTACGTTTATTCTGTGTTTGTGTGTACTGTGTGTATATAGCGGCCTTGCGACAAGCTGATCCCCATTCAAGGAGTGCTACCGACTCTGTAAAATGTTTAAGAAACTGAAAATCGACCAGGGTCCAACAAAAGGCTGTAGAGCCACAGAAAACGAAAGAAAGAAAATGAGATGACTTTATTATAAGACGGGGAATTAACAAAAGTGAAATATTGTTCACAAATGGTAACGTTAGAAAATTCTTGTAAGTAATCCTGCCCTGAAACATATTCGAGCCCACGATCTGTCCAATTACTTGCACGCCTTAGAAGACAACATTTTTGGAAACCTTTATCAGCAAAAAACTGATCACTACATAGCTTAATTATAAGTTTAACACTTCTTCTGGCCTCTTTGTACAGAGATAGATGCATATAAAGAAAAGCAGGCGAAGTGAAGTCACCAGAATTACTGCTAGCTTGATGTCTACTTACCTCTGACCAGAAATATACATCAAACGCCTCCCAGTATTTCTTAAAAGAAAGGGTGTTGAAACAGTTTTGAACTCTTGACATCAATACAAAAGAAAACGCACAATGCGAAGAATATATTGGATAATCTTGGCGATCCTGTGTCTGTGAGCTAAATGATACCTCTTTTACAGCTGGGGGGGGGAGGTGAGTAGTGAGCTCCTAGACATTCTAAATTCTCGGCACTAGGTGGAAGTGAGTGGCCAGCAACAAACTGGACAGATATGTAGTCGTGATAGCTGACATAAGATTGTGAAGAATGGGCATTGCTTGGAGTCGAACCCTAGAGTGTAGAGCTCAGTGACTGAGGTATCAAGATTCGGATGTATCTTGAGCAGACCGTAAACAATGTTTAGGAGGAACTGCTCCTTCGAACCTCGGGATGCAGACATTATGTTCCTCCGAATCGTTGACAAGGCTCTACCAGACTAAACAGCTTCAGATTCCAGAAGACGTTACATTCACAGTCTCCGCAGTGAGAACCTATCTCACTCTCTTCGTGTTTCAGGATGAGATTTGCCAGAACACACTATCGAATGTACAGCAGTTCAGTTGAAATAGCACCTCTAGGAGTGTACTTTTATTCAAAATTTACAAATGTGTTTTTTTTTGCGATATACGAGTATTAAGATTATTTCTGGTCTGACTATAAAATTAGATTAAAGATTTTTTATATGTACAAGGAAGTCCGTAGACTTAAGTAAAGGGATCTTATATCAGTATGGTTGAAGAACTGTATTGCTGGAAATGTTTGGTGAAGGCTTTCATTGAGAAGTCTCTTATGAAATAGATGTCGCATTAAAAGAGTCTGCGCAGCAGTTTAGGAGGTGATACTAGGTTGCAGACGGAGAGACTGACAGACAGAGACAGACGGACGGATAAGAACTTCGCAAAATATTTGCAGGTGTTATTAATACGAAATGTCATCCAGCAGTACTTGAGATGTGAGTCGAGACGTCCATTTCTTCCGGGAGGCACCGGTGTGCGGGAAATCCAATGAGAAACCTGCTCCATTTCACGAGATGCTGCCGGCAAGAGCGCCTGGCGCGGACGGAAGCG
>NW_019738958.1:619012-644487 GCF_002891405.2 Cryptotermes secundus | reverse complement strand
TGATTCTTTTAAAGCACAGCGGTAAATACGTTAGCCACTTCTTTCAACATTAGAGAGCTCTTAATTCTATATATATATATATATTTATATTTATATTGATTCTAACAAAAAAGCAGCAGTTATTGAATTTATAAATACCACTAGATGGACGTAAGTCAAAACTCCGTCTGTTTTCTTTGAATTAGAAACTGATACGATTGCACAGTGATTAAATAAATGTGTCAGATACATCAGTGGCTTTCTTGGAAGATTCCTAAGGCATTAGTTTGGAATATCAAGTCCACAAGTCTTTCTGGATTTCAATGAATTCATAATTTTATGTATGTCACAAAGTCTTGTATTTTCAAGGGGCTGTCACCACCAGATGCTAACAGTCTCCACCCGTCCCTCATGGCTTCCGTCACACAGGTCATGAGATTTAAACTGGTTTCCTAAGGTTCATGAACAGCGGTTGGTGCCTGTGGTCCATCACTTCTCATAAGAAATTTGACAGTAGGCCGTAGAGCTTGAGGTGTGACCTCACAATTCCTTAATCTTGTTTCACGCCGTTCGAGTGTCTTTCTACTGGTTATCGTCTGCCGGTTTGGGTGACCTCATTAACTGTCGTTTTTTAACTCTGGATTCCGGGTTACTTACAACAGTTTCCTTAACCTCCTTTCATATTTCAGTAGACTCTCGAGACCGAGTAGACCCTTATGCAGGCCGAGAGTGTAAATTTGATTATAGATAGTCTATACACCGAAGCTACAGAAGCAGTAAAGTCGCGAGCTGTTTTATCGGCTTTTCTCCTCAAGTTCACTGACAGCAGGTAAATGGTACTGCTTATAACATTTCGGTACGGACCGTGTATAAAACATCTCTTCCATTATTGCTGTATTCTTGCTTGTTTGCATAGCTGTTACGTAGCAACAGCTGTTCTACACTTGCTTATTTTGAGGTCGCTACCTAGCAATATGCCACAATATTAATAGACTATATGTTAATAGCTCCCATACTGATGTCATATGTACTACGATAATACGTAAAGCATATCTTTAAACTATCAACTCTTTCTTAAAATATCCTACGCTATATATAAATATTTGTCTAATATATTTTTCCCATGTAACAAGACTCCAGCTATATCCCTTGATTTGCCAGCTAATCGTAAAGTTTGAATATTAGGTCAAGGTTACCGCTTACGGAATTTTTCGATAAATAATATTATTCCTTATCAGAACAATTAATATCTCACAGACTTAATTAGTTTCCTCGGCGCTTTAGCTGCAAACACATACTCGTACAGTTTCATATCATGCGAGGAAATAAAAATATTTATCGTATAATAATTGTGTGATAAAGGGCAGAACACATACTGATACAGAAAGACTCAGGAAAAAATACGTCTAGACCGAAAAGCTAAGGCGTTATCATTAACAAGAGCAAATTTAATAAAAACTAATATATTTGAATTAATTAATTTTTAAATCTTTAAAGTTCTTTCTTCGTCCAATCTTCAGTACATGTGTAGGTAAATCCAAATATATGTTTTAGGAAGTACTGTTGTAAGGAGATAATCGATAATTCTACTACTGGTCAATTTCGTTTTGGATGAAGAGTAAAATGTACAGATACAATGAATACACGAAAAGAACTGCTCGATCACTCAATGGATGTTATCGTCCGCAAAAGGGAACGTCAAGATACATTCAGGCGAGCACACAAGTTGCAAAGTGCATCGATATTGACGGTGGATTTGTCGAAAAAAAGTATTATAGTAGATGAATTGTAAAACTTTATCACTTGAACAATTAATACTGGTATTAGAAACATGCATAATATCTCTTTCTTATCAACAATTTTGGAACTGTGCAGTGAAATAGCTCTATGCCGGAAATTGTTCGGATTAGAACATATGTACATATTGTATATTTGTTTTCGCTTAGAATGACCGATATTATGGCGTCCAAGGATATTGACCTTTCCTCCTGAGATATCCTGTATTTAGTAGTGGTTCCAAATCTCTTTGACTATGAAGTTACCTTCATGTAAAAAATGAGGTAACCTATAAAATTTTTTAAAGTCTGACCTGGTGATTCCAAAAAACAGTTGCAAATAACCCTTAATGGCAGCCGTGTAGTACCGTTTTATTAAACTTCATGGTTGTAATTTAGTAATTAAATGAGCAGGGACGCGCCATAGCTCAAGCGTTTAGTCGCTGGCTCCCCACCGCGGCGGCCCGGGTTCGATCCTGAGTCTGGTCAAGTGGGATTTGTGGTGGACAACGTGGCGCTGGGGCAGGGTTTCTCCGAGTACTTCGGTTTCCCCTGCCAATCTTCATTCCACCAGTTGCTCCATAATCACCCTCACCTATCATCTGGGGCTGGTACAATAGGCCAGAAGTGACCGCAGTACAAGGGACTTAGTCCCACTCCACTAGCAATAAAAGAAAATAGAAAAGTAAATGAGCAACGCAAAAATTTTGTATGGAGAGATTTAGTCTCAAGAAACTAAAACTGGGGTAGAAGATAAAGAAATATATCAGGTTAAAATCTTAAAGCGGTTCGCAGCTTTGGAAAGCTCTGCTAATGTTCTGGATATCAACAGAGCTTGGGAATCTCTTAGAAAGAAAATAAGAATTTCAGGCAAAAGAATTCTAGGTTATTAAGAAGCAAAGCGACATAAGTCATGGTTCGACAAAGGATACTAAAAACTATTGAATCAAAGGAAGGAACCCATATTACAGTGTTCACAGGATCCAAACCGAACAAATGTGTATAATCCGAAAAATGTAAACTGTGAAGCTAGTAAATATTACAGGGGAAAAACACGGAATATCCAGAATACAAAAATATTCAGCTTACAACGCAGTAAGTACAAAATCATTAGAGATTTACACGAAGAAATACATAAATTTAAGAAGAGTTACAAACCTAAAATTGGGTAAATGGTAAGAATGGTAAACTTCCTGCAGATTCTCTCAAGTCTCTCAGATGCTGAATATGCATAGTATTAGTGACGTCAAACATGTGGAAATAATCTCGTACATACAAAACAGTCATTAGCAACTGAGCGTAGTATTTATTATGCTGAAATTGCTATTGCAAAGTTGGAAAAAGTATAAATCAGCAGGTATTTATCAAATTAAGGCAGAACTTATTCAAGCAGGAAGTGAATCATTAAATACTGAGACCCGTAAACACATTATTTATATTAGGAATAAGAAAGAATTACCTAAGCAGTGGAATGAGTTCGTTATTGTATCACTTTACAGGAAGCCGATAAAACTGACTGCAGTAAATATAGAGGCATATCACTATAATCAGTTTCACACAAAATGTTATCCAACTTCCTTTAGGCTAAGTCCACATATAGACAAAATTGTTGGGGATGATCAGTGAAAGTTTAGACGAAACAGATCAACCATTTATTAGATTTCTTCATTCATTAGACTGGTGGAGAAATAAGAGTACAATGAGACATCTATTCATATACTTAAAGTAAGCCTATATTTCAGTTAGAGAGGAAATATTGTACAATGTCCTTATCGAGTTTGGAAAACCCACGAAACAAGGTAGACTTGTTAATTTTTTTAATTAAACTTATAGCAAAGTCGGCATAGGTAAACTTTTGTCTTGTACTTTTCCTATTCAGAATGGTATAAAACAAGGAGATGCTTTATCACCGTCGTTTTTTCAACTTTGCTTTATGACACGCTATTCGGAAGTTCCAGGGAAACCAGGTGGGACTGAAATTAAACGAGACACATTCTGGTCTGTGTTGACGAGGTGAAACAGTTGAGAGACAAGGTATTTTTTTTTAATTGTTAGTGGGGTGGGGTAGGGGGTACGAGGTAGCGTAGTTGATTGAGGCACTATTCTACAAGCCGGAAGGTCGCGGGTTCAAGTCCCGATGAGTTCATTGGATTTTTCCCTGTTACGTAAAACTGTATTTACAGATTAACCTTCTGGTATTGAAAGTTCGAATGTATCCTGCTTTTGTGGTACAGTAGCACTCTACAATTGATAGCCTTTGTGTTGCAGACGAACTATATCACTTGTAACGCCTTTCGTATTGCTAAGGGCGGAAGACACTAAAAATGGAGATAAATTCTTATCTGAGTTTCGGCGTCTAGCTAAGGTTAAGCTATGGGTTCAGGTTCTTGCTCGTTGCTTCAGAGTGTTATGTCTCGTGTTGCACTACAAGATACAGTTTTCGAGAAGATGATACGTTTAACCGTTTACACCACATTCTTTTGTTTTAATACTTTTGTATACATTTTACCCCCAGAACATACTTAATTGACTGATCTTAGGGACAAATATCCAATTTTTCCTGATGAATGTAGGAACCATGGAAATTAAAGCTCAAGATATTAATAATAAGAATTTGACTTTTAAGAATGCTTAAGAGCGCAATGCAAACATCTTTAGCTTCATATACTGGCATACATTCATGAAACGTGCTGCATGAGATGGTTTTAATTGATTTGTACAGAACGTAAAATGTAAAATTTTTCCTATGCTTTATTAGGCACTACGCCATGACGACGTGTGGGAGAATGTAGGTACTGCTCCACCTATTAACTTCGGCACGTTATTGAAACGCATGGTTACTTATTCGCCTTGGCAAATTCACCGTCGGGGAAAGAACTCCCGACATTCAACGGACAGGAGGTTATGTGGGTTCAGAGCCGTTATGACGCTGTTGAGAAGAGCGAAATCTTTTGTTATCGAACGTTATCTTAATGAATATAACTAGAAAAATATGTTTGTTTTGGAAAGAAACTCCCTTAAATATATAACAGAAGTGCCCTTCTCAGAGATGTGAAATGGAGGAGAGAGTTGAGTCCTTCATGCTCTGTGTCTCATGAAAAAGTAAGTCAAAAAGTACTTTGGGCGAGAAATTTCAATAAAAAATTATAATGATATTTCAATATATTTGATTATTTACGTGATTACCGCTACTACTACTACTACTACTACTACTACTACTACTACTACTACTACTACTACTACTACTACTACTACTACTACTACTGTGATGTTGATGATAATAATAGTAAAAAAAAGTAAAGCTATTCCTGTACCAGGCCGTGAAGGCCCATAGGGTTGTGAGACGTTGAGGGTCCCACACTATCTAGACAATCGGCTCAAAGATGGCGGTAAGGTTGTCAGCTTTAATACTACTACTACTACTACTAATAATAATAATAAAAATGATAATAAGGGCAGCCACTAATCATGATCTGGAGATCTACTGAACTGTGTGAAGAAATTTTGCTTTTATATTTTGGCCTTTCACCTTTGTGTAATGATTTACAAATAAATTAAATTAGTTGTTCTTGTTACGGTCTAGTGTGATATACTACTTCCAGTCTGGAGAATTTAAAAATCATTCCAAATAAAATTTCAACGTCTGTAAAACCTGTTCATGTCACATATCAGAGAAAGAAGAATGTAAACAAGTAAAGCTTTGGTACGGGTCACTCCACAATTTATCGTTTCTTTGTTTCCGAGAATTCCAAGTCCTTTAGAAGAGTTCTTATCTTGTTCAAATCGCGTTCGGAACTGACACCCTCCATATGCAACACTAAATCCCTTCACAGTATTCCCCTCCGGCTTTTATATATCAGTGCTAATGTTCATGGGTCCCTAATTTTGGAGTCGAAAAAAAAAGATCGTTGTAGAATTTTGTTCAAGAGCTTATAATATGTGACCATCCATACCTTCAATTTTAGAGTGACTTCGACAGTTATTTTCTCTTCAAAACATTTCGCAGTTTCGCTATGTTGTTACTTTTAAATTTTTATGAAATTTAGACTAGTGAATTGTGAGTATTCTTCTAAGATCGCCCAGTATGCAAAATCTTAGTACCCTACGTTGGAAGCACGCGTGCTGATATTTTGGATGTAATGAAATTTCAGATACTGAATATTTCCACATGTTTCTTGAATCGCATTTGATGAAATTAAAGTGAAATGGCGTCAGAAACAGGCCAATAAACCAAGTCCGGTTTAATTGTAAGTGTATCTGATATTATAAATTCTGTCATAAGCGGTTACATATTGACCTACATTTTAGTGAATATTAACATTTTCAAACCTTCTAAATGTAGACAATATTATTCACAATAAACACGCATCAGAACTACGAATTTATTAAAATTGTCAGTGAAAAATTTCTTATTCAGCGATTTTTACAGCAGCGAACAATTCTATATGAACAATTGCCACAAATATTGATGTGAAATTGAGACCACTGTTTCTTCCTTGGAAGAGCGGCTAATATGATAAAAATTTCTTGACGATTTATTTAATATTATCCCCTGATATCTTTCTCATTTCTATGGCTGTCTTACAAGAATTTTCTCCATTAACATTTTCTACATTTTCCTTGGTCACGGAAATATTTTAAGTACACTGCAAATATTTTAAATTTTATATCCTAAAATAAGGGAACAAATTTCTTCTTCTGTAATATCCTCTATTCTCGATATCATTCCTTTATATTAGGTTCATACATCGTACTAAATATTGTTTCCAATCATCTGTTAATTATATTCTTCCCCGAAAATAAAAAATCAAGTCTCTGACCCATAAAGAGTAAATGGCGTGCTATTATGTAACGTAACTTCCCGTTTACGAAAATACACGAACCCACAAGGGCCTTTATGAATTTCGTATATTTATCCCCATCTTAATCACACATTGAACCTAATTCTTTTATTTTTTCTTCAAAGATATATCAATTTTTAAACAATTTGAAATAATTCATCTCCTGTTAGTAACATATCTCGGATTTAACATTGGCGGGGGGGGATGTTGCTTACACAAACTCGCTTATTAGCAACAAGCGCTTGTGTTAATACGTATACCTTTGCCACTCGGAATATGACAGTTTATTTGAAGATAGATTATAAAGAAGAGTAAAGGCGAAGCTATCCCTGTAACAGACCGTGAAGGCCCACAGGATTGTGAGACGTCGAGGATCCCACAACTTCTCTAGAAAATCGGCTCAGAGATGGCGGCCGACTGTCCTTTACCCCCCCCCCCCCAAGAAGATTCCTGGTACTCATTTCTGTTAGAGGCTGAGTCGACTCCATGGACATAGTGCTGCTGGAGGAATTAGGTAAATTTAAAAAAAGAAATCCGCCTCATCGGACTCGAAATCGCGTCCTTCCGGCTTCTAGCATAGTCCACAGCATGATGATAATAACAGCAGGAACAACAAAACAGACTTTCAGCTACAAGTATTGAAGGGTTTAGGGGAAAGGATTCGATACCACAACCATCTACACACAAGCCGGAACTATGTTCAATAGGAAAATAAGCTTTAACAAGTTTGTCCTGAATTCAGTGATTGTTCTTTCGAAATTTCATCTTTATTTTATAGCCTGAACATATTTTCTGTTGCTCTAATATTGTCGAATAAACTAACAGAGAAACTTTATTAAGAACGAAACTTATACCAGATTTTGACATAGGCTATATCCGCCGAAGACAGATTTGCAAGAAGTATTTTTCATTTAACGAAACATGTACGTATGGCTGGTCATGTCATGTTGTTATCACGACAATAACACAGATAAGAAGCATCATGCGCGCGCATTATGGCTAGTCAAGCTTCAATCAAGCTGTTCATTCATTCATTCATCCATCCATTTGCTGGTCACGCCGACGTTACGACATACTTGTAAATTATGTCAGTGGACAAAATGACACATCAGAGGCAGATGAAGACCAGGAGCAGCTATGGGAGAGGGGTGTGCTTCAGGCCATCATGGGGTGAGTTCAGTCCTCATTACTCATTAACTTTATCTTTACTAACAAGGAGCTGGTGGCACAGCTAATCACTTCGTATTAGCGCTCTAATGTTATGTTGCAAGATTTATTTCTTCCTGTTGCTTTGTATTAGGCAGAAATACGGTCTCTTACACTGAGAGGTGGACATGAATGACATAATATCACGGTTCCTGCATTTGATGCTTTTCTGCAATGTTGAAGAAAGTTGTCAGCTGCCGCAACGTACATTTCAAAGCACGTTATGTTGAGGTTGATAGAATTGGTACGTTTTCTGAAAAACTGTACACATTGAAATTTCGTGTAATGAAAAAAACGAATTAATCTGTTACAAACAACGGGCTAAAACATTCGGCTATGCATGTTTCCATTTCGGGGGCATTCTAAGAAGAAAATCAACAGAAATTTATGTTAGTCATAGTAAACCTTATCCTTCATATAAATGTTTGATCCTTCACAATCTGATTACTCTTCTGTAATTGCATTTTCTGAGGAACTCTACTGCTCTCCATGCACCCCAGACATTTTGACTGTGAGTGTGGAGGAGTGTGATAGAATCCTTGAACACACGAACTTTTCTCTGTGTTAAGGAGCAATAAGCGCGAATTAAATCTGCTATAGCTCATTGCTTTGAAATAAAGACAAAGCAAGAATATTCAACAATTTTTCCTATATTCTTGTATTACAAATTATTTTAAAAAGGGAGAAGAATTCACATAATTTAAAACAAAAAATGTAAGGGGAAAACAGCATAAAAAGAATATTATACACTTATGCTCTTATACGATAAATATATGACAATTTGTTTTGTACGAATATGGAAAGGATTATAAAGGTAGAGGGTGTATACCTAACAGACACGGTCAAAAGAAGGAATTATAAATTAAATATTGAAGATTGCAATAAATTATTTTGTTATAATAAAATATATTAAATTCAGCTCCAAATAATTCTAATTTCTGTGATATAACGCCATGTAGTGTGCTGAAGTTTTATTGGTGTTTCGTAAGATCTTTTCGCTTCAATCTTCAGGGTTTAAGAATGAACCAAGTAATCTGCTGCCTCTTTCGTGCCAATTTCTTTATGTCTTATTCTTCAAACGTGAAGATAGAGACATGTTTCTCCGAAACGTCGGTTGACTTTCATCGGTATTACATTCCAGAGTAAGAACTTTTCATAACTACTGCTGTGAGAACATCACATCCTTCATTACATTAAAGTATTGACCGTTAGGTATGAACTTATTCGAATTCACGAGACACCTTAACTGTACAGGCCTACTAAATGGAAAACCTATCAGCGTTCACTCTTGTTATACATTGAGAAGAGTGGCGTGTAACCTTTTTTGTACCACGGCCAAACTGAAGATCTCAAAACCATGCGCGGTCAACAAGCTGAGTGACAACAGTAAAAATAATATTCTTATAGAAAATTTTACATTAATTATTATAGACAGATATTAGTACGTATTAGGGAAAAAATATTAATTTAATATTTACAGTTTTATTTCGAAGCTTGTAAGAAAGTCCTGGAGAAGTCTTCCAATGTTTATTTGCAAACAGCTTCCAATATATGGACGTAACAAAGAAATAGTGACTCGGATGCAACTCTCCAATTTTTCGTCGTGCAATGGATTTCTATATTTACTTTTTATTTCTTTTATTTTAGAAGAACATTTTTCATGAACATACGTGCTTCGGGAAGGATTTGTCATTCGCCGTGCTGGATTGCTGAGCACTAAAGAGTGTCAGCAGGACAATAAAACTAGTAAATATGTCGAAATGTATTTCTCAGGTCTGTCTCGCACTGTAAATCTGTCCTCTCCGTTTCAAATTATTTTGGAAAGTTTACATAATGAACATGTGTCATTGAATATGGGTTGTTGATGGCATCATGCTTGGTGTATATTTTGCAAAGGGGAGGGAAAAATGAATTTCTGTCGTGTGTTTTTTGTAACCAGTGGACAAGTTTGTACTCAGAATTTACTTTTTGATCATACTCTTTTAATTCACTTAGTGGGGGGTTGAGTCCAATTGGGTCCACTCGGCAAGGCGGCCACTGATTGGCCTATTGCAGCCTGCCCCGCGTGATTGTGATGATGGAGAATTTGGTGGAATGAAGATTGGCAGAGGAAACCGAAGTACTCGGAGAAAACCCGCCCCAGCGCCACTTTGTCCACCACAAATCCAACTTGACTACACACGGGCTCGAACTCGGGGCCACCGCGGTGGGTAGCCAACGACTAACCGCTTGAGCTATGGCGCGGCCTTTGATCATACTTACAGTCACTACAACTGAAGCTTCATCTTAAAAGCTGTTATTTTGTCATACTTCACTGAGAAAGTGATCCGCTCCTTGTGTGTTTGTATATTCGTGTAAGGTAGTAAAGCCAGCCCTGTAACATGCCGTGGAAACCCATAGGGTTATGAGATGTTGAAGTTCCCACATTTTGTAGACAATCGGCTCATAGACGGCGGCAAGGCTGTCAGCCCTACGCGCCGGTCGGTCATTACTTCTAAGAATATTCCTGGTACTCATTTCTGTTAGAGGCTGAGTCGACCCCAAAACCATATTCAACTTCCCAGTATTTTATGGAACCCGAAGGTTCATTACTGTGTTTTCAAGAGTCCTCCACTAGCCCCTATCCTGAGCTAGATCAATCCAATCCATACCATCTCATCCTGTCTCTCTAAGATCTATTTTAATATTGGTTCTCCAATCGGTCTCTTTCCTTCGGGTTTCCCCACCAATATCCTATATGCATTCCTCTTCTCCACCAATCATGCTACATGCCCAGTCCACCTCATCCTCCTTGACTTGATCATTCTAATTATACTTGGAGAAAAGTACAAGTTATAAAACTCCTCACTGTGCAGCCTTCTCCAACCTCCTGTCACTTCATCTCTTCGGTCCAAATATTCTCCTCAACACCATGTTCTCAAACACCCTCAGGCTATGTTCCTTCCTTAATGTCAGAGACAAAGTTTCACACCCATACAGAACCACAGGCAAAATTATAGTTTTGTATACTTTAATTTTTATGTTTTTGGACAGCAGACGAGAAGACAAAAGGTTCTGGACTGAATGGTAGCAAGCATTACCTGAGTTCAATCTCCTCTTAATTTCCTCCTGAACCAGGTTTCGATCTGTTATCGTTGTTCCCACATATGTGAGCTGTGCCACATTTTCAAAACATCTTTTCCCTATATCATGATTTTCCCTGCATTTTGGTGACAAGACAACAATATATACTTAGTTTTCTCTGTGTTTACTTCTAGACCAACCACTTTACTTGCGTCAATTAAAGTTTGTTTTTCTTTATGGTATCTACATTATCACCTAGTAGATTCACATCATCGGCATAGGCCAACAGCTGATGTGTCCCGTTTAATTTCAGTCCCACCTGGTTTCTCTGGACCTTCCTAATGACATATTCTAAACCGAAGTTGAAAAGGAGTGGGGATAAAGCATATCCTTGTTCTAGACCATTCTGGATAGGAAATTTATCAGACAAATATTTACCTATACGAACTTCACTATACGTTTCGTTTAAACACTTTTTAATCAGCTCAACTAATTTCATGGGTATCCCAAACTCCAGAATATTGTACAATACTTCTCTTCTAACTGAATCATAGGCTTTCTGGAAGTCTACAAATAGCTGATGTACTGTCTCATTGTACCCCCATTTTTTTTCAATATCTGACAAATGCAAAAGATCTGATCTGTAGTTGATCTGTTATGTTGAAACCCACACTGATGATCCCCAGTAATTTCGCCTATGTATGGACTTAAACTTGAGAGAAGAATATTGGTCAAAACTTTGTACGAAGTTGATAGCAGTAATATCCCTCGATAATTGCCACCGTCAGTGTTATTACCCTTCTTGTGAACTGGTAAAACAATAGATTCCTTCCAGTGATCAGGCAATTTTTCCTTATGCCAAATATAATAATTAGATTGTGGATCTCAGAACGTAATATTTCGCCCCACGCTTGAACAAGTTCTGCCGGAATTTGATCAGTACCTGGCGATTTATACCGTTTCAATTTTGCAATAGCACTTTCAACCTCAAAAGGGTTAGGATCAGGTACTAACGGCTCAGCTGTATGGATTTCTCTCTGCCTAATATCACTGACCTTATGTACATTCAATAACTGAGAGAAGTAGTTCCTCCACCTATTCAAAATATTGTGGGAATCTGCAAGCAGATCACCATTCTCATCCTTCACTAAGTTTTTGAAAACAGAAGTCACACAGTGAGTAAACAAATTGAATTGTATCCATCTCTAACAATACTGGACTGAAGCATTATTTGCTAACAATCAAATGCTCGTGTGGAACTTCTAAATCACTTTCGTACATTCTTTTCAGTTGGCGTTCATTAATTAATTTTATTAAGTAACAATAAACAGGATATTTTCATCTATTAACAAAGAAGTTCTGCTAATTGTGTGCTCAAAACTGTACATGTCGCTATGCAAACAATTCGTTAAACACTAGTCAGAAATTAATAAAAATAAAGTTGTCCTTGTGCTTATATAATTAAGCATTAAGCCATGAAGGCACATGAGGAAATGGAGGTATAGCGCCATCATTTTTGACCTCGGCACTAGTTGGAGGGTAACTTTCCAGTCGCTTTATCCCCCCCCTCAGAAATTGCTATCTGTTTGCATTGGACAGGAGGCTGGGTCTGTCCCAAAGCCGATCTGGAAGTTGTGGAGAAGAGAATGATTTTACCTCTGCCGGGAATCGAACCCCGGCCATCCAGGCTTTCGCTAGAACGTGAGGGCACGCGATAGCGTAGTTGTTTGAGGCACTACGCTACAAGCCGGAAGGTCATGGGCTCCATTCCCGATTAGGTCATTGGATTGTTTAAGTATCCTAATCCTTCCACCCACACTATGGCCCTGGGGCCGACTCAGCCTCTAACAGAAATGAGTACCAGGAATCTTCCTGGGGCGCAAAGGGCGGCCGGCGCGTAAGACTGATAATTTTACCGCCATCTGTGAGCCTATTATCTATAGAAAATGTGGGACCCTCGACGTCTCACAACCGTATGGGCCTCCATGGTCTGTTACAGGGAAAGCTTTGCCTTTACCTTAGCTTTACCATGAAACTTGACATGTCAGAAAATTAGATGTGAACAAATATTTTACGAAGCACCTGGTTTTACTTGCTAAACCAGCAAGGCTGGTCATGGCGCTAAACTAAAATTCAGACCATTACTCAGCTATACATGTTAAAACCCTATAATGGCCGACATTTTGTGCAACACCATCCAAGAAAATATTTTATCAGTGCATGGGTTTGTGTGATTTCTGTTTTAACATTGAAGCATTTAGGCGAAGTATCCCAATGGTGGTGTACACCTACCTTCTGCAACAGACGCAGTTGCACAGTGTTAGCCCAGTAGCCAATGAAAACTTGTGCAAATGTGGTGAACTGAATGATAGTGGGACTGGTGGGGCCCCTAAGACATGCGTCCTTTCCTCAGGCGTTAATGCGTGGGCCCAAATATAATGTACAATTTCCTGTTATATAGGAAATTTTCTTTGCACATGTAAATTTATTCAAAATGTTTCAAAAACGGAGAAAATAATATTGTTACAGCCCAGACTAAGTATGATGTGAATATAAATCTTTTGATTTTATAAATATAAATAGCCCAAGGTTAATATTAACAATATAATATCTGTAGAACTTTTCATGTGTTCCTAATGCTCCAGGTTTGCCCTTAGTTACTTAATTATCATAAATTTTCGTATTTACATACTCGTGCTTGACCCAAGCCGCCATGTTGTCCGCGACGTTAAGGCTGCCAATTCCCATCTTGATTTCCATGCTTTCGCTGCCAACATAGTAATTTCATTAACAGGAAAAGTATATTAAAGTCCCCGTGTTTAAGTAATTAAGCTCTACGCCATGAAGATGTATGGGAGAGTGGATGTATAGATCCATATTTTCTTGACCTCGGCGCTATTTGGGGGTGGGTGCTCAGGTTCACGCCCCTGTCGCTTTAACTCCGGGGAAAGATTCCCCAGTACCCATTGGATAGGAGGCTGGGTGGGCCCCAAAGCCAGTCTGAGAAAAGAAGAGAAGGGAAAATTCTTGACCCTACTGGGACTCGAACTACGACCCCTTGGTCGTCCAGCTCGTAATCAGTGGCTATCCCGACTACGCTATCCCGGCTACTAAGAAAAAGTATATTAATAAAGGGAAAACCGAAATTCAGGTATGGAAGAATTTTTTATAATGAAATAAATATCTACTCTCAAGAGAAGAACCACGAAAACTTAATATTTTGACTTGCTTCTGCAACCACTGTATCGTTGTCTGTAACGGTATCGTGCCAACACTAACTATGTGACTTCAGGAGTAAGTCCCCAGTGTCAAACTTCCGGTTATGTATTTAAAATCACAAGCATTTGATTCTGTCTTTAAAAGATTAGGCTTTTAGTTACGTTCTTGTAAATGCATTTCGAAAAGATGTAACCTCTTATGATAGCGGCCTCCATAGTCTAGAGGTAACGTTCCAACCTCATGACTCGTAGTACGCGGGTTCAAACCCGGCGGAGGTAGTGGAATTTTTAAGGGCGGAAAATTTCAGGGAAGAAGTCCTCCGGGAGGGACTTTAAGCCGTGGGTCCCGTATCGTAGCTTTACGGCACGTAAAAGAACCTCATAGCTCCTAAGGAGATCACTGAGCCAAATTCAAGGACAGTTCCCGCCCAACAGTAGTCTCTAACGCCTCTGATAGATGCGGGAAGCATTATAGATACCGCCAAGCCAGTAGAGGCCGAACTCGCTGGCTCGGTCGGGACTGATGGTACGCACCAGTATCGGTAGGGTATAGAGACTGGTAGAATATCATAGAGGGAAGCACAATAGATCAAACTGGTCGCGGTGCATGGGGAAACCCACCCTCTCCAATAACTAACTAACTAACTAACTAACTAACCTCTTATGATTAGACTTTGGATTTGCTTTTTTTTTTAAAGGAATCTTCTCTTACCACCTTTTAATTAGAAATTTCTTCATCCGCTTCTACATAACTACTGCAAAAGTTGGCAGCTCGGATGTGGCGGAGAAGAAAGGAAATTTTAAATTCACATAGATCACCTAAGAATATTTACTAAATACCTTAATTTATGATTCGTATCAGCCACTGTATAGGGACAGGAATAATCGAAGACGTTAGACAATAATACTATAACCACTGAAAGAAAGACAGCCACATTGTTGGGAAAGCTGGATGCGTGTAGTGATACCAGAATTACAAATGAGAAATCTGCCAATAACAGAGGTCGAAGGAGTTCACAGAGTTCGATACTACAGAACACGGGCAGCTTGCATGCCTAATAATAGTCAAACCGTGTTAATTTCAGTGCACGCATATGTTCTAAATATATTCTTTTGAAACTTCATATTGTTGCACAAAGGAACTTAAAAGTAATTTACTGAAAATATCTGCTACTGGGACAAAAGCAACAAAGGGAGATTATATACTGCATATTAGAGCTTTTACCATTAAATATGAAAGATACACAAAATTAAACATATTTTTGAAAATAAAATTACAATCCGTGATTAGAATTATGTATTCTATTATACAGTTGGTGTTATTTTCTTTGCAATTTAATGACGTTAAGTATTTATTGGTTTCGTCTATTCAGGATTGATAAAATGAAGATTAATCTCGAGCCAGGACAGCGCAGTCGGTATAGCGGCCGGCTAGGCTTTGGATGGCAGAGAGGTCGCATTTCTAGTCTTGGTAGGGGCAAGATTTTTCTCTCCTCCATACGGTCCAGAAAGGACTGTAGGAAACACCCAAGCCTCCTATCTAATGAGTACCAGGGGCTATATGTCCGTGAGTAAAGCGGTCGGGGCGTGAGGCTGACCATTCACTTACATCTAGTACCGAAGTCAAGAATACAAGGATCTTTATATCACTACACATATGTCCTTATGGCGTAATGTTTAATTAATTAAGCACAGGATCAATTTTGCATATCATCTCACAAAACACAACCAGTACAGAAGAGTTCTTTAGATGATTTCAGAAATGGAACATGTAGACTTGTAGAAAGGGCAGAGGAATCGATATGGCCTCAAATTCATGCTTATGAATGACATAAGGTGAACGATTTATGATTTTACAGATATGTAAATCTGACAACGGAAGCACCACTATCCTGCTTCTTGCTTCAGGTCGCTGCACGACGAAGGTTAATATTATTTTAATAAGTCTTTCACGTATAAAGATTTCATATTGTTTGGTGACGTAGTGTCAATGCTGGAGCTTTCAAGAGCTATCAATGACATTTGAGAAAGATTATGGATGATGAAGTGGACACACCAAGGACGGGTGCATTCGTGGCTTCCTTCGGCTTCGTCTTCTGTCCCACTTTTCGCGAGGAGGCACGGAGAATAACCATTAAGAACGTAAGGCCATCTGTTGGAGAAGCTGGAGCGTTCTTCCATTTCTGTTGGATATGCAGAGCAACCTAATTTGGAAAGTTTCCGCATTTGTGCTGGACTACATATCAATGTAATTAAAGTATGGAAAGAGTCCCATTGCCGGTCACGGTAGCTGAGCGGTCTAAGGCATGTACTGTCTTCGCTCGCTTGCAAACCGGGATCGTGGGTTCGAATCCTACCCAGGGCATGGATGTTTAGTTTGTGTGTGTGTGTTTTTCTGTGTTTGTGTACAGGTAGAGGGCTTGCGACGAGCTGATCACCCGCCCAAGGAGTCCTACCGAATGTGTAAGATCTAGAAAAACCGAAGTGAACGAAAAGTTCATGGAGGTGGGCCTAGGCTCACTGGGGCTGTAGTGCCAAGGGGGAAAAAAAGAGTTCCATTAGGCTGTTTGTGTAGGTCAGGATAGGAAACTTTAGAAAATTCATCTATATTCACAGGATGTAGCCGATCACAGTGATCGCTCGGTCTGACGCACGAACCGTTTTCGCCCCTTCGAACACTGGGATCGTGGGTTCGAAACCCAGACATGGATTTCTGTGTGCATTTATTCTGTGTTTGTGTTGTGTTATGTGTAGGTAGCGGCCTTGTGACGGGCTGATCCCTCGTTCAAAGAGTCCTACCGTCTGTGTATAGAAGCAAGAAACCGAAAATCGGCAAAGGCCCAAAAAGGGCTGTAGAACCATAATAATAATAATAATTCGCAGTATGTATAGACTAACATTGCTGTACATCTTAATGTCAATAAACCACCAAAACCTATCTCTGTAGGAATTTTGAGGGAAAGAGTTCTTTTAGGTCACACAATCGTGGGACTCCACCAAGTGGACCCAAGGTTTCAGCAAGAAAAAAATTGAAATGACAGTTTAACTCATTTCACAACACCTTTGCTGTAAAGAGAATGTGGTCAACTTTGTTACACTGGTTCAGTGTTCTCCTAAGTGACACTACACCGGTTGAGAGAAACGAACATGTCGACAAACGGATACATATTTTGTGTTCATTCCCAGTGTAACAATGTTTGTTGATGGGCGTGCACTTTAGGAATTACATCACGGCAAATGGACGAAATATTGAAATTCTTTCTGAATGACTACTTTCCATATACGAGTATTTTGCTAGTTCTCGCTACATTTTCATAAAGTTACGACGGGATACAAAATAGTAATAGTACTGGCCGTTTATTAATCCTAGTGATTTAGAAACAAAGATGGAGGCATGAGTACTTCAATCATCGAAGACAAAGTACAAAAGAAACAAAAGCTTTATAGCTATTTCCAATTCATACTTACGTGGGCCGGTAATTCCTCTGCCCCTAATACGGTGTGTGTATTATCTTACCAGATTTCAGGGAGCAATTCCATGCTTTCTCAAGCTGAGCGCAGTCGATACAGCGACTGACTAAGGGCTGGAAAACTGAAGGGCGAATTTCGAGTCCCAGTAATGTCAAGAATTTTTTCTTCTCCACGTCGTCCAGACCGGATCGGGGGCCCACTCAACCTCCTATCCAGTGGGCACAGGGGCCCTTTCCCCGAGGGTAAAGCGGCAGAAGCATGAAGCTGACCACTCACTTCCATCTGGTACCGAGGTCAAGAAAATGTGGATCTATACATTCCCTCTCCATACGCCTTCATGGCATAGTGCTTAATTACTTCAGCACAGGGGACAACTTTACCTTTTCTTTATAACTAATTGCAAAGAAAAACCTATTGCCTTTCTTAAACTTAATAATATGGGTTTTAAATACCATACACAAACGTTCCTCCGAACAACCTCTGGGATGATTAGAAGGAAGGATTTTCAGATATTCTAAGTGAAGCTGTCGAGAAGAGTCGTACATTTCCCCGTATATACACGTATCTGTGCAAAGCAGCGTTCTCAAGATATACGCAAAAAATTGCTTGCTTAATGCAGAACACGAGAAGAAGATAAATCTTCTATACTTATACATGACTTCAAGGGCCTTGCGCCCAGAAAGTTGGTCCGCTCGACTTATTAAGTAACTAAAATATAAACTGATGAATTTCTCCCTCAAATGTGGGGCGAATTTAACTTCCTGCACATAAAATAAACGTAAAGGTATCCCTGTAACAGGCCGTGGAGGCCCATAGGGTTGTGAGATGTTGAGGTTCCCCCATTTTCTAGACAATCGGCTCATAGATGGCGATAAGGTTGTCAGCCTTACGCGCCGGCCGCCCGTTACCCCCAAGAATATTCCTGGTACTTATTTCCGTTAGAGGCTGAGTCGACCCTAGGGCCATAGTGCGGCTGGAAGGATTAGGTCAATTGAAAAAATCCACCACATCGGTATTCGATCTCGTGACCTTCCTGCTTGTAGCACAGTGCCTCAGCCAACTACGGTGCCGCGTGCCTGACTTCCTGCACATAGCTTCATAAACTCAAAACAAATACTTCGATGGAAGACGTTTCTGTTTAGAGAGCAAGAAAATGTTTTGTTTCGAGGTTTTTACAAAAAATACGGTATATATTTTTCTTTTTACCAAAATTGTTCTATGTATATAAAAGGTATTAAAACCACTGGTCCAGGAAATCAGTAGGAGGAAAGCCAGATTTCTTAATTACGTCTCGTCTCGCCATGAACATGACCGTCGGAGGAACTGATAACCCGGGAGTCAGACCACTGTCTGATGACGCCGGCGAGTCATGACCCAATTCAGTGACAGTGACAAGGATGAGAAAGGCAGCGTTCAACGAACCCTCGAACGGATCTGCAACGCGAGGAGCGCGCCACAGTTTCTACTTCGAACTCCGATAGTCTTTTCTTTTTGTTACCGCACAATGTGTTTGTTTAATGCAACCTAAGACAGTACTGAAATGAAACTGTTACGAAGCGTCAAATGACGTAGTCGTTTGAAGAAAATGACGGATCTTGCTGCCTGAGGAGACTTATCTAATTTATAAAAAGGACCAAATAAATTTACACAGAGGTCGATAGAGCATCTAAATGCCTTTCAAGAAGAGAGTTACAAATTATGTAACTTCTCACGATGAACAAGATTTGCCGGAAAGCTATGCAAATATTGGACAAGAGAATAAGCATATAACGTCTCTTTGTTAGGCTTAAGAAGGAGAATAATAACATCAGAAGTATAGACTATTTAGGAGTGGAATGAGATGAAAAATTATGATTACCAAACAGAAATTGATTGAGGATAAATTGGTCGTGGCCTATTTAAGAATATTTTTTTTAATGTTTTGACGAACCAGTTTTAATACCGTGGATATTATCTATCGTGTAGGCTTTTATATGGACCGCCTCTGTGGTCTAGTGGTCAGAGTTCCTTGCTACAGATCCAGAGGTCCAGGGTTTGATTCACAGCGCTACCAGATTTTCTGAGAAGTAGAGGGTCTGGAACGGAGTCCACTCAACCTCGTAAGGATAATTGAGGAGCTAGTTCAAGGAAATAGCGGCTACGGTCTAGAAAACTGAAATTAACTGCCGTGGAAATTCGTTGCGCTGACTACGTGACATCCTCTATCTGCTAAAGTTGGTACTAAACTTCGCCGACAAGCGGCGGTAGCTCAATCGGTATAGTTCGCTTACGGACCAAGACCACGGAGTTTTTCGTTGTAGGTTTTTTATTAGTAACATAAATTTTGTGGTAAAAATTACGCCACTGGAAGCCATCCTACAATTTGCTTTTATTTCTATATAGACCCAAAGAAAAATTAGATTATATGCGTGAACTTCCGAATTACGAGAGACGTTGGGGTGTCTCGCAGTGTAAGTTCTCGAATATATTGTCTACTGATATACCCAAGAATGGTAATCCTTGTGCAGAGCCTTTAGTGTTTTATTCACTTCAAGTTTCCGTTGAAGTAATGCGGTTGAACATAGTGAAGATTCTGTGTTTCATTAAAATAACTGTGAATGTTTAATTCCAAACTGATATCCTTGGAACCATTAAGGGGTTCCCAGGGTCACAGTAGTGTTCACTACAATCACAAGACGTAAAACCATCTTCTACTAAAATTAAAATTTCCCTAGGGAATTTCTTACAGTTTATAGAAGGTTGGTATGACAAATTGCCAAACGTTAGCCATAGCTACACGTGTTTTATATATCTATTAAATTGTAACATACTGTGATATATTTGCTCAAGGCAAGAACTGTGGAGCCAGGGAAACAGCCGTTGCTATCGAAAGGCTCTGAAACAAAATTTCTTTCTAGCCAACGGCTCGTTAAACACATTCCCGCGGAAATGGGTACGCATGCAACAAAAGAGGTACTGTTGGAAACGGTGTTTTCTACTCGGTCCGTGCAAAGGGGTTATAAGAAAACAACTGGGACAACCGAGTCAGTTCTGTAAGGTTGGTTGTGAGGAGAAGACTTAGTTGTAGTTGCAAGAGTGCTCAGTTGAAAGTCTGGCCGTAGAGAGAAGACTAGGAGCTTGGTGTGAAATGGTCTCCACCCTGGGAGCTCGTAAATTGGAAGTCAGTCTGTGAAAATAAGTTTTCAGTTGGAAGGGAGTCATCGTTCAGAGAGAGTTTGAGCCCGGAATCAGAGGACTAGCCATTGTTGGAAGCAGTTACCAGGCAATTACTAGTGAAGACACTGCGTGCTGCAGTGAGTGATTTTGTAAAGTATGAAAATAGCGATAGTGTTACAATTTTATATAGTTACGACATGTAAGTAGTCAATAAATCGAGTAACCAATCCAAAGCTCCGTCTATAGTGACTCTAAGACGTCGCAATGTTTACGATGCATTACACCTCATTTTATCAGAGGTCATTTCAATTTGGCACCCGCGGACGAACAATCAGCACTCAATGTTGTCTAGATTGACTACGAAAATAGCATTGATATTAAGCCAGTGGATTCCACTGCAGCGACGATCTTGGAAATTAAATGTACTTTGAACAAAAGCCTACCATTTCCGTGCAAGTCATTACACATTTCGAGGTTCATGGAGCCACTTTAAGAATAAAAACACGTATTGGAATCACTGCCGGTCACGGTAGCCGAGCGGTCTAAGGCATTCACTGTCTTCGCTCGCTCGGAAGCCGGGATCGTGGGTTCGAATCCCATTCAGGGCATGGATGTTTGTGTGTGTTTTTCTGTGTTTGTCTACAGGTAGAGGCCTTGCGACGAGCTGATCACTCGCCCAAGGAGTCCTACCATATGTATAAGATCTAGAAAAACCGAAGTGAACGGAGAAGTTCATGGAGGTAGGCCTAGGCCCACAGGGGCTGTAGTGCCAAGGGGAAAATAATTAAAATCACTACCATCCACATTTGAGCCAACCCAAACATAAAATTCGTGAAACAGGGATACTCGTATCAAATCATTTTATGAATATACGCAATCCACTAGGACCTTCGATACAAATTTAATGCAAGAACAGTTGGTTAATATCAAAAGTGACAACAACTTGGTTATTTACTATCTTATTTAACTACATAATTCCGAGTGTAACAACAAGCTATGAACACAAATTAAAATATTTTATGAATATTCAGGGCACGTTAGGAGCACTCTGCACACTAAGTAAATAACGCAATTTTAATGTTACAAATTTTAAATTTTAGAAATCTGTCACAAGTTTTAATTTTAGAATTTTGAAATGTGACGGTCTGTCTTTCGCTTGGACAAAACACGACTGTATATCGACAAACAAACAAACTCCGTGGTTTTTAGTCCGCAAACAAACTATACTGACCGATCGACCACCACTTGTCGGCGAACTTAGTACCTTGACTATTTCATTCTTACGCAGAAACTAGTATAAGTCGTACATTAATAATGATTAAGCAATTTGGATAAACCTGCAAAAATTAGAAAACCGTCGAAATTTCCCGGAGTTATTACATTGATGAGAATTAGCTATAGAAAATCTATTCTTATGAACACCAAACGTTGTAACAAATATCACACATATTCCAGGCTATAGCAACATTACTTGTTTTCCCAGTTGCAATCAGTACTTAAATTGAAACGCAGTTTGTTTCCCAATTAATTTTAAATTGTATACGTATAATATTTAGGCCCATCCACTGGCGTCTGTGGAGGGTAAATATATTTGAGACCCTGTCGGTCTCACTTTAATTTATTGCACCCTATTTTCAGAAGCATATCTCAACATCTCAGCTGCGACAATAAAACAGCTACGTAGGTACGTCTGGCGTATAGAATATACGCCACTGACGTGGAGATTGGACTGGTTTTAAGTTCCGTTTGAATTCTGGTTTGGTTAGAGTGTTGAAGTTCTAACCATTGGCGATAATTATGTATCTGAAACGATCGCATACACATCACTCAGTCTTATTAATAATGTATCTATTAGTAAATTCTAAATATATATTAAATGAATAAATATGTAAATGGGTAACAAACAGGAAAAAGGTGGGTATTATTTAATAAGAAATACTACGAAATTCTAATTTCGCCTATTTTATTTACATAGGCCTGCTATTATTTTAATAGAGGTACTCCTAACACAGCCGGTCACGGTAGTCGAGCGGTCTAAGGCATGTACTGTCTTCGCTCGCTCGGAAGCCGGGATTATGGGTTCGGATCCCACACAAGGCACGAATGGTTGGTGTGTGTATGTATTTATTCTGTGTTTGTGTTGTCCTGTGTTTAGGTAGAGGCCTTGCGACGAGCTGATCACCCATCCAAGGAGTCCTACCGTCTGTAGAAAATGATCAGTGAAACTGAGAAATCAGCCCTATGCTCCGAAGTAGGACTGAAGAGAAAGAAGAATGAATGTGACATACGCATTGATGAAATTTGTCTAAATTAGTAACCCGTTCTTGCACAGAATCTCCGCTCTCACAGACTGTCGACGTACATAGCATGACGTAGAGTTAGTTCAATGCCGTGACCGGCCTCGTCGTCTTTACAACTTAAAGCAGATGCTTCGCGAAATGTTTGTACTCGTCTAACTTGCTGATGTACCAAGCTTCACGGTTCGTTAATTATTGGCAACAATCCGAAATGTTCTCGGTGAACAGACTCATAAATTGTAAATAAAATTAGGCTTAAGATGACAATTTCTGAAGATATCTGCTGTTAATGATCTACATACACTGAGTTGACGGTCTTAGAGAATGTGACTCCATGTAATTTTGTATGCACATACTAATGTTTCGGATGAATCTGCTGTCTCCAGCTTCAGGGTAGAGGAATGAACCGAATGTGTAATAATGTGTGATATAGCAAATGGAGTACCGACACAACAACTGTTGTTGTCAGATGTTTTCTTAAGCCTACTCATTAATCGGCCTCCGTAGTCTAGAGGTAACGTTCCCACCTCATGACTCGTGGTACGCGGGTTCAAACCGGCGGAGGTCGTGGAATTTTTAAGGGCGGAAAAATTCAGGGAACAAGTCCTCCTGGAGGGGCTTTAAGCCGTGGGTCACGTGTCGTAGCTTTACGGCACGTAAAAGAACCTCATATCTCCAAAGGAGGTCACTGAGCCAAATTCAAGGACATTTCCCGCCCAACAGTAGTCTCTAACGCCTCTGATAGATGGGGGAAGCATTATAGATACCCCTAAGCCAGTAGAGGCCGAACTCGCTGGTTCGGTCGGGACTGATGGCACGCACCAATATCGGTAGGGTATAGAGACTGGTAGAATATCATAGAGGGAAGCACAATGGCCCAATACTGGTCTAAGTGCATGGGGAAAGCCACCCTCTCCAATAACTAACTAACTAACTAACTAAGCCTACTCATTTATTTCTAACTTAGTTTTAATTTTAGGGCCGTGCCATAACACAGGCGGTTAGTCGACGGCTTCCCAAAGTGGCGGCCCGGGTTCGAGCCCAGGTCAGGTCATGTGGGGTTTGTCGTGGACAAAGTGGCACTGGAGCAAGTTTTCTCCGAGTACTTCGGTTTCACCCACCAATTCTCATTTCGCCGACTGCTCCACATTCATCATTTATCATTCAAGACTGGTACAATAGACCAATTCGTGGCCGACGTACCAAGTGGATTCAGTCTCGTCCCATCCAAAGAAACTATAAAAAATAGCTTTATTTTCTTACTGAACACTTGCGGTTATAGTCCTTATGTAACATCCTCTCTGACGAGAGGTTGAGCCTGTCGTTAACACTTGTTACTGGTTCCTCGCCAGTGCAGTCAGTCTCAGGTCCGAGTCCCGCTGGACTCATGACCTTATTTTACTGTCTCAGGTTCGAGACTACCTCAACGTGAAGGAACAGGTCCCCGTTTTTACATCCTCCAAGAATCAGGTGGACCAATTATACCCCCAGGCACTGGGTTCCCTTTTCGTCGACTCCCACGAATCGCAGGACTATGGTGGAGGTATTCGATCCCACCTCCACATGGGATAAATAACTTCATGGAGCAAAGTCCTCGTTAAGAACCTAACAGTTCTTCAGATATTCAAGAATTTGCCTGATTTGTATTGAAGATGCCCGTTCTGAGTCAGGAAAGTCCAGTCTATGGCACCAGATCCTTACTCTCTTCGGACATTCCTACTGAAACCGTGTATGAAATTCTCATCTACTCTGTGCTTGTTACGTACCTCACCCTTCTCTTATTCCTTGACCTGATCATGTCCATAGTATACTATGAAGCGCGGGGCATGTAGTTTATAAAGCCTCGTCTCATTCCCTTACACGAGTACGATATTCTCATCAGAGCCCTGTTCATCAAGTTCTTAGTTTAAGGCGAAAGACACACATAGACATTCATATAAAAAAACAGGTAGAACTCCGTTCATGTCTACTTTAATTTCCAAGACTTTAGCGAGGACTTATGGTTTGAACTGAATGGAGGCAAGCATTGGCTGGATGTAATCTGCTCTTAATTTCGTCGTCAATATCATTTCTGTTCTCTTAGTGTCGTTCTCAAATTATCCGAAATTAACCAGTTTTAAAGTGTCTATTAATTATGTTTATATTGTGTTTTCATTCTGCATTTTTTGTATTATTATTATTATTATTTTCTCAATCACATTTATGCTCATTAACCTAAAATTGTTAATAATATTTGTTCTCTTCTGTGTAATGCAGTTCTTAGTTATCATCTTCTTGTTACCACTCATCTTTGTTTGTTTGTTTATTTGTTTACTTCCCTGCATTAAAGTGTTTTTCCTCCAGTGATTGCCTGTAATTTGTTTTCGGTTTATGTTGTGTTTGTCCATAATGTAATTACTTATATTTACACTGTGCTTTGTCTGTAATTGTTCTTTTGGCTGTTGTCTCGGCACATAAATAATAAAGAAT
>NW_019738958.1:612016-618932 GCF_002891405.2 Cryptotermes secundus | reverse complement strand
GCAAAATCTAACTTTCTTTCAAATTAATAAACTCGTTTTCAGTGTCATTTATAGATCTGACGTCGTAAGGACGATACCATAGCAAGTATACGCCCATAGACAGACCACCCTATGCCTTAAGTTCGATGAACCATAGCATGTTTATAACCACCATAGTCAATTCTCAGTGAGAATGAAAATATAAGCAAGTAATAATATAAAGGGGCACGAGGTAGCGTAGTTGGCTGAGACACTAAGCTACGGGTTAGATTCCCGATGAGGTCATTGGATTTTTCAAATGATATAATCCTTCCACCCGCACCATGGCCCTAGGGTCAACTCAGCCTCTAACAGAAATTAGTATTCAGAATCTTCCTGGGAGTAAAAGGTGGTCTGCGCATAAGGCTGACAACGTCATGACGTCATCACTTCATCTAGAAAATCTGAGAGCCTCGACGTCTTGAAAACCTATGGGTCTCCGCTGCCTGTTATAAGGATAGCTTTACCTTTTACCTTTTACATTTTAATAATATGACTGAAGAATGCTTGTATGAGAAATAAAGTTTAAGGCTTTTATGCTCCCAAAGGTTATAACTTACTTACGAGTAGACCTGTTGAACCTTGAAATACTCGTAGGAGTAGCATAATGAAGTCATTAAAATCTTTCTTGAACTTCATATAGGACAAGAGACAATTTTCTGAACTTTTATCGCTTCGATTACACGGTTACGAACTGATGTCAAATTTGATACGCTTCATAGAACGGAAATTGTGCTTATATAAAGATTGTTATCTGAGTAATACTCGGTCTACCTTGAACTGATAAAAATAGGTGCAGGACATTTCTATAACTATATAATTTTTATCGATATTACTGGATATTCCGCGTCTTCAATTTTGTCTTTAAATTCCATCATAAATCGTAATTTTATGGAAAGATAAAGGTTACACCTCTTTTGATGCCTCATTACTAAAACTAGCCATTAAATTTGGTATCGCATTTCAACTTTCATTCTTATGTTCCTAACAGATGTTTAGTTCGTTAATTTCATAACAGTAATTATTAATGCTGTACCTAGTCACACAATGTTTCCCTTGTGTTAATTTTGTATGATGGTATGTAGGGAATTTGAGATGGACATTTTTAATACAACATTATTTGACTTAAAGAACAAACAAAATATCCGTTGTTATCAATTTGAGTAATTTATCTTATATTCCTATTACTTTCAATGCTCATCGCTACCCGTATAGCTATTTTATAGAGAACCAACGTAGCGACTAGGCTGCAACTCTATGATCGAGGAATCGGGGTTCAATTCTTGGTAAAGGAAGAGATTTTTCTCTTCTCTACACTGTCCAGCCTGGTTCTGGGGCCGACCCTATGTCCAGATCACGTGGTGAAGGGCAGGAGGCTGACAGTTAACTTCGATCTAATGTCGAGCTTAGGCAGGCGTGAAATTACGTCTCTACCCCCGATGTCTCCGGAGCGTGTTGCTCATTTAAGCACAGAAATAATTCTGCCATTTTTAAGTCATCTAGACATTAAAGTTCCATTATATTGACCAGTCATGATACCTTATAGTTACAATAGAGCTAGTTATGACAACAAGCATCAGTTATCAGATACTGATACCAGAGAAAAAAAACTTAGAAAATAATATAATGACATATCTTACTTTACTTACTAGCAATAATAATTTAACAAAAGAACTCTGTAGATTTAGTCCGCAAGCTAACTATACCGACCAAGCGACCGCCGCTTGTCACCGAAGTTAGTGACACTTTTATCGGATAGAGGGTGTTACGCGGTAAGCGTAACGAATTCCCAAGGACGTTAATTTCGGTTTTCTAGAACATAAGATAATTTAATTCTATTGAAAAAAGCAAACTTTCATGCCATGTATTTCAAGCGGTATGAAATGTTATTATGCTCTTTAGACAGCCCCTTCGTACCGTGGGGAGCCGCGATATCTCAGTCTCCATAGCGGTAAGCTACGGGCTGGACAACCGCAGTTCATTTGCAGGCAACGGCAAGATTCTTTTCTATTGCACAGCCTCCAGACCAATTCTGGGTCCCATTTAGCCTTTCGTTCTATGCCTTCCGGGGGCTACTTCTCCTGGATTCATGTGCATGAGGCTTGTAACTGACCATTGAACTCAACCTAGTGCCGAGGTGAAGAAGGCTGGAGCTGTGCCTCCACTTCATGACGTGGTGTCATTAGTCACTGGGAGAACTTCGCCTTTTTTACGGTTACCTATCATACCGTGCAGGTTCAAATTATTCATAAATACAGACAGTTATAATAAGGGTCTCTCATTATTGCATTAGGTAATGGGGTACTGAAGATGAGACATTAGGACTGAAATTCATAGGTAAATACTGTGACATATCAACACATTGCCAGGCAACGGCTCGATAAACACTCCGCGATGCGCGCACGCAACAATAGGACGAATGTTTATAGCTCGTTGTTACGCAAAAGTAAGCGCTCCAATGGACTGTCGAGATAGTTATCACGTAACTTGTTTACTATGTGGTCTGCGCTATGCAACAATAGAAGTGTGTTTTCTGTGCATGGTCCGTGCTGAGAGGATATGAGAAAATAGAGGAATTGGAATAGGCTTCACATGAGTTCCGAAGTTCCAAGGGAACAGCAGTATGGCCAGAAGAAGAAATAGAAGACCCAGTGTGTGATGTTACATGTGCTGTAATTACAGTAATCTTGAGACTGTAAGAACTAATTGTACTTATGACTAGTGAAGATCCAATAAACCGATTCACTAATCCAAACCCGCATCTTTATCACGGATATACGCGAAAATATGTACTGGACTGTAATAAGAGATGGTACATATTAATATTGTGTAATGATATGGCAATACTTTATATAATACTTCCATTATGCTTGTCAACATGTTTTTACTTGATAGTCGTTAAAAACATCGTTCGCGATCAGTAAACATGTGACCATATTTTAACTAAAATATTGTCGATCTTACTTTAAAAGGTTTAAGTGACGTTTAATCAGTTACCAATTGAAAAATAAAGAGATGGATTATGAATTAATTCCAGTTTCTTAGCGTATGGGACTAAAATAAATTGCAGTTTTCGGAACGGAAAACTAAGAAATTTGCATACAAGGAAACTATTTAGAAAATACGCGCATTACAAATTATTAATTGTTTTGCACAAAGGCTCTATTGTATAAGATTATAAGATCGACAACAATAGTTAATATACCATGAAAAGGTTAAATTGTCTGTATGTATCCTATAGTGTTAAATTACTTGAGGTTGAAATTTAGTTTCCTTAGCGCGCAATGGTCTTAATTTTATCGATCACTGACTATTGTTTCCTGAGAAGCAGTGCCATGTAGCCGTGTAGATGTTTACCGGCATTTCGGGGAACGTGCTGCCTCAGTTTTCAGGATACTCACTGACGATGGAGAGAATCACAGATCTCTCGTCTTAATTATTTTTCTTTTGCTGTCGCTGTCGACAGCCATTTTGGGAGAATTGCGGCGTTCATTAGTTCTGGAAAGGGGGAAACAATTGGCGCCAAACTTGATCGTTTTTTTTATCTCTTATTTCGTTATTTTCCGGTCTAGAAACCGAGATTAACGGCCCTGGGAATCCGTTGCTCTGCCCATGTGATACCCTCTATCCTCAAATTTGGTACTAACTCTGCCAACAAGCGGCGGTCGTTCAGTCGGCAGAGTTCGCTAGTGGAATAAAGGCCACGGATGATGATTTCGTTATTTTATGACACTTTATCAGCTGCTGATAATATACAGCATCAAGTTACATATATATTAGCCTCTTGTGCGTGACAAAACGGGTAGGATGTAGGGAGATTCTTTAGTTATCTGCAGTTAAATTACTATTTTTACATTTGCCTAGAGGAAAGTTAAGAGATGGAGAGGAGAAATGAAATTGAAGGATAATTGTGTTTGTGCCGGTCACGGTAGCCGAGCTGTCTAAGGCATGCACTGTCTTCGCTCGCTCGGAAGCCGGGATTGTGGGTTCGAATCTCACTCAGAGCATGGATGTTTTTGTGCGTTTTTCTGTGTTTGTGTACAGATAGAGGCCTTGAGACGTGCTTATCACCCGCCAAAGGAGTCCTACCGTTTGTCTAAGATCCAGTAAAACCGAAGTGAAAAGGAAAGTTTCATGGAGGTAGGCCTAGGCCCAAATGAGGGCTGTAGCGCCAATGAAAAAAACAATGTTTGTATGTCTGCAACCTGCTCTTTCTGCGTATTATGGCGGTAACATTGCGCAGTGTGTATGTAAAGAAACTTTGGAAGTCAACGAGACAGAATATTACATTTTTATATTTATGGTTTACTTAATTTATTAACATACTCTGATTTGGGACGTTGCTGTAGATGAGTAACGGTCTGGCTTCTTTTCGTTATCGAGTGGTCCCCACTTAAATTCTCAGCCCGGAGACCAGTCAACCTGACGGTGGTTCTTCATAGTTTTCCTCAGATCTTCCAGACTAATTCTGGAATAGTACCTAAAATTAGGCCGCAATTACTTCTTCCCACATCCATTCCAATTTATGTTTCTCTAATATCATGTCTTTCCTTGTAATCCTTGTAGTTTAAGGTACTGACAGTGTCGTTAAGTGGGACAAATAAGACAGAGGCCATTTAGAAACTGGGGATGGGGGACGTAAAACGTTTTGTAATGAACATCCGACAATAGTGGCTGAAATGCAATAGTCGTAACGGAGACTGTAAAGGTCAACACTACACGATCTGTCAAAGAGAAATTCGCCCTTTCGAGATAACGAGGTTACCCTAGATTGTTCCTTCAAGTAGACCGTGTCCACGCAGTCTTATCTGTTAACTTGTGATAATGGCTACTGAAAGGTCAAGGACCAGATATGAGACTCGTCTGATTTGTATGCGGGTCCCTTCTCTGTATTGAAAGTCCTTACATCCACTCTAAACAGTACGGTTGGTTCTCCAGCAAGTACGTCAGCATGCGAGTCGTATCACGTGTTTAGTTCAGTTTTCAGGCCACTTATCGTAATCGATTTAAATTTTGCATTTTAAATTTATATCTCCCGTTTCTAGCTTATACGTAAAGAATTAATGGCTTAAGATCAGAGTGAGACTGAAAGGTCTGAACTAGACAAATCAAGCGAACTCCAACACTATTCTATTCAGCAAGAGTATCTGAACTTTCCGAGTAACTGCAGCGAAGCTACTATTGAAGCACTGAATTATGCACTGAAAACAGATTTCAGATATACGATATTTCGTTGTAAGGCCTCGTTTGAAATTCTTGTTGGGCAGGATCACGTCCACTGGCTCGTATTCTGTCACATTTTTTCTAGGGTCTACATAGCTACTGGGACAGAACTTTAGAAAAGATCAGGACAGCTTTTTTGCACATCCTTCCAAGTTGTCATTAATAGTAGCTGCGTCATATTCAATTCGAAGGCGTATAACGTATTGCTTACTTACTTTCTTTTTAATTCGCTTAGTGAGGGACGGAGTTCAACTGGGTCCACTCGGCACGGCGGCCACTGATTGTCTCACTGTAGCCTGCCCCAAGTGATTATGATGATGGAGAATATGGTGGAATGAAAATTTTGCCCGCACCAGGGCCACTTTGTGCACCACAAATCCCACTTGACCAGACCAGGGATCGAACCCAGGCCGCCGCTGTGGGAAGCCAGCGACTAACCCCTTGAGCCATGGCACGGCCTACTTACTTACTTACTCATGGAACTGAGCCCTTCTTCAGGAGCCGCAAATTCTGCAGCTACTCAAGAATTTACCAGCATTTTATGGAACCCGAAGGTTCATTATTTTGTTCACTAGAGCCCTCCACTGGTCCCTATCCTGAGCTAAATCAATCCAATCCATACCATCCCATCCTAACTCTCTAAGATCCATTTTAATATTGACCACCCACCTACGCCTTTGTCTTCCCAATGATCTCTTTCCTTCTGACTTTCCCATCAATATCCTATATGCATTCCTCGTCTCCCTCATTCGTGCTATAACATATTGCTTAGCTGATAAACCTTCATTATATAAATAAACGACATGTGAGATTAACACATATTACACGCAGTTTGGCATCTAAAATTTACTTTATTAAATTCTAAGGTTTATTGAAAATTGTCGAAGTCATCCCAAGTTTTTACAATAAGGAGACATCCGTATTTAGCCTGCGATGGCGAATATCGGCATATTGCAGCGCGTAGGAAAGGCACAGTGAATGTGCCTCGTGAATAGGATAACTGTATACGTATTGCTACACACTGTCAATTGCCATTCAAAGTAGTGATTCAACTGGAGCAAGATAACGCTTTCTATGAGATGCAGGCCAGTCTACGCCATTGTTTTCCTTCTAGCCCAAAACCTCGGCTACTTGGCAAGCCGAGTAACATGTATCATGTAAGAGACAATACTGAACCTTGTTGAATTAGGAAAGAACGTCATATCACAGCCTGTGGAACTCTCACCTGCTAAGTCAGCGACAGAAAGCTTCAGAGCTAAGTTTCTGTTCCTGTTACGTAACAGAAACCATCAGAAGTGCATAATGTATTGCCATTTTCAGGCACCTACGCAATCCACAGAATGCTACAATCTTCGGAGCTGTTGTAGGCGATTCGAGTTTTGAACTGGCAGGAAAAACATAGACACTGACGTTGAAGGTAACAACAGTGATTCGGATGAGTGATTTGCCGTGCAAAATGGATAAATGTGATTTTTCCATTACATCGCTTTTTATTGCCAATGTAATACTGCAAGTCTCTGTTTTTATACCTACATATCATATACGTACGTATATACGTATATACCCATACGTATGTATGGGTATGGACATACCCAGCAGACCCAGCAGTATAACACATGCAGTCACAGCCGACAGAAACAACAAGGTGTGACTCGCGTAGTGAGATACGACATAG
>NW_019738958.1:545850-611015 GCF_002891405.2 Cryptotermes secundus | reverse complement strand
GGACGCTAAAATATAACACCACAAACTTTAATTGACGCAAGTAAAGAGGTTGGTCTAGAAGTAAATACAGAGAAAACTAAGTACATGTTGCTGTCTCGTCCCCAGAATGCAGATCAAAATCGTGGCATAAAAATAGCTAACTGATGCTTTGAAAATGTGGCACAGTTCAGATATCTGCTGTCTAAATCTTAAAATTAGAATATACAGCACTATAATTTTGCTTGTGGTTCAGTATGGGGGTGAAACTTGGTCTCTGACATTAAGGGAGTAACATAGACTGAGTGTGTTTGAGAACGGGATGTTGAAAATATTTGGACCGAAAAGAGATGAAGTGACAGGAGGGTGGAGAAAACTGCATAACGAGGAGCTTCATAAGTTGTACTCTTCTCCAAGTATAATTAGAATGATCAAGCCAAGGAGGATGAGATGGACAGGGCATGTAGCACGAATGAGGAGAAGAGGAATGCATATAGGATATTGGTGGGAAAGCCAAAAGGAAAGAGACAACTAGGAACACAAAGACGTAGGTGGGTAGACAATATTAAATTGAGTCACCATAAGTGAGTGTAACTATTTTATTAATGTTGAGCAGCCAGAAGATAGCGATTTTGTGACGAAACTTCGGGATCTATAAGAACAGTGACTTTCTTGAATAACTGGTAAGTGTTGCTGCCCATGAAACTGTATGAACTCTGGGTCAAGCGAGTTCGGATCTCTTGTATGAAAGCCAAATTCATAATTGTAATTTGAGGATGGTTTAATCGTTGTTTAATAACAACACACCAACTACTGAACCCAGGCGTCAACTGAAAGGGGAGAATGATTTGGGAACAAGTTATGCTGGGAAATTTTAAGGAGATATCATTAAGTAAAACCACGAAAAATGTTCCAATGTAAATTCTTATTGGTCGAGATTCGAAACAGATATATTTGGAAAAAGTCTCGTGTTTTATATTCTGAGGTAACATACGTGTTCGAAATAAAGAACACTTGGTGGCATCATCCCAAACCGTTACACCATCGTTGCATCATAAATAATTGTTTTATAACCGTCATTATAAAATGTCGCCACTGGAGCCTATTCTGGTCCAGCTAAATTCAGTCGACATCCTATAACCCATTTTCCTTTCCATCCCATCTACGTATCCGTATTCAAAGTGATCGGTTTCCTACATATTTCTAGCTACGACCACTGATTTTCTATATATATTGTGTCCGAAAAGTAATGGTGGGATTTCGGGAAGTTCTCCCTCCAAATACGAATAAGAACAAATGCGGTATCACAATGAATGATTGTTACATTCCTCCACTCAGTTTCATTAGTGGCCACCAGGGACCACCACGTTGCACCCTTACATTCTCTCATCCCTCCCTAGATGGAGGCTGAGTACTCGATTGTAATCAAGCGCTTGGAAAAATCAGGTTCTGCAGATTCTAAAGTTGTAGTGTTGAACACAAGTTTTTTCTTTGTATTTCTGTTGACTTTTTCGATTTCTATACATAAAAGTGACAAGTAACTAAAGTGTGGTTTCGGGCAAAAATAATACTGCTTGGCGTCCACGTACTTCTGAGCGCTGACTCTCTGAAAGAAGGACAAGTGGCCAAGAAAAGAGGTAAATAAAATAGCGGAAGAAGAAATCATTGACGTAGCTGGGGAAAGAAGTGGTGATGCAAGATATGGATTGCGCAAACAAAGAGAATAAAGTCAGCAAACCAAAGAAGAGGGTTGCGGGAATAAGTACTTGAAATGCTTTCAGATGACAAACTGATGGCGCAATTTTGTTCTGTAAGAAACTGTAAATAGCCGAGCGGTCTAAGGCATGTACTGTCTTCGCTCGTTTGGAAACCGGGATCGTGGGTTCGAATCCCACTCAGGGCATGGATGTTTGTGTGCGTTTTTTTGTGTTTGTGTACAGGTAGAGGCCTTGCGACGAGCTGATCACCCGCCCAAGGAGTCCTACCGAATGTGTAAGATGTAGAAAAACCGAAGTGAACGGAGAAGTTCATGGGGTTAGGCCTAGGCCCACTGGGGCTGTAGTGCCAAGGAAAAAACCCTAAAAACCAAAGAAATCCTTAAACGATAGTGTAAAGGAGAGTAGTAATGAGAATCAAAATATAAATAAGTCTCAGAAGCATAAGCCAACCAAGGTGAGAACAGAACAAGGACAAAGCAAGAGGGTAGAGTCTCAACCCCAAACCTGGGAAACAAGGGAAGTTTAACGCGGATATCAAGACTCAAATACACAAATCAAGATTAAAAAATGTAGAGAAAAGGAGCGGCCCAAAGGACCAGAGTGTGTAAGAGAAATCTTTAGACGAGTTGTAATCTATTTAGATGTAGAACGAAATCAAGAACATATTGGTAACCGTGATAATTCACGGGGTCGCTAAATCAATAGTAAGACACCTGAGAAAATCCGTCAAACTTCACGAGCAACATTACAACGAAACACAACTGGAATCAATAAATTAAGTTCGTTCAATGGAACTGTAGAAGCCTTAAGTTCCCCGAATTTCAACAGAGGGGCCAACACATTGACGTCATAATATCCGAGACCTGGCTTGACGAAGCAGAAAATGTACAGTATATCTGTAAGTCTTTGACGTGGTGAGAAAAGAAAGGAACGAAAGAGCAGGTTGTGGTGTTGACGTTTTGTGAATAACGAACTGAAATATTCGCGTAAGGATGTTCTGTATAATGGTAAAGTTGAAGTGTGTGCAATTGAATTACATACTGATTAAGATAAAATACTAATTATGTCACGTTACAGAGAGCCACACATGAAAATCGAACTATGGATATGCAAAAAGAATTCTTTGCATAATTCGAAGGTAAATTCTTGATTGGCGGAATCTTTAATGTATACCGTCATTCGTAGGGTAATTCGAAAAATGTGACTATCGGCAACAACATATTCCACTGTAAAACTGAATTGTAAAGAAAACTTACGTTGCTTAATGACGGCTCTCATTCATACATCTACGACGTCAGAGGATCTAAAGCTGCCTTCGACCGAAATTTTGTGGACCCAAGATCAGCACTATTACATATCTGGAAGGGTGGAACAGATCTCTCGAATAGCTACCATTTTCCAATTTCCACCGAGTGTAACGCCATAACCAAGAAAAAGCAGAAGAAAAGCTTCTAGACTGCACAATGAAGGCACCGATTTGACTGCCTTCATGGAGAAGTTAAGGAAGAAATCACGGAAGTAAAAACGAATAATGGATGAATCAGAGAGAGAGAGAGAGAGAGAGGGAGATGTAAAGGAAAGGTACGATAATTTTATCCAGATAATTAAAGGAAAATTACAAGAGACCACTCATAAAAAGCAAAACAACCTCGAAAATGGAGGACAAGGAAAAATAGGAATTACAGATAAGAAGCCAGTGTGTATGATGAAACAGAATAGTACGAAAAGGTAACTTGGATTAGAAAAGCTAAATTGCTTAAGTTTAAATAGTGTAAAACCGAAGGGAATTTCTTGGGATACAGAAGGGCAGCGATTAGCGGAAAGAATACACTAAAAGTAATCAAACACGAGAATCGCAAAACTTTCTGCGAGGGAATAGATAAATGAAAAATTGAAATTTAGGTACAACAAGACAGAAATGGAACGCGAATATAAAGAAGAACTAGAACTTTTGAAAAGCTATGCTCACGGGTGGATGACCCGATGCAAACACCAGCATTCGTTCATGATAATCAGGATCAATTCCTGGGCTCATGAATATACAATTCAATAACTCCACTTCGCAATTAAAATTTTCAGAGCCCTATCGATCCAGGTATGGGATGAAATAGACTAACTCATAATTCGCAATTTGCCAAACAAAGCTTTAGAAATTTTGCTATAAGTTTGTAAGGATAATTGATTTGTTTCATCCTGGATCGTCACACAAACAATATCATGAAAAGTTAAACAGTTCCGTCTAGTGTGTCGGGTGATCATCAGTCACACTAGACGGAACTGTTTAACTTTTCATGTTATAAGGATATTTTAAGAGAAAGAGCGTTCCCGGAAAACTATGAAAACACAGTAAAAGTAAAGAAAAAACGTAAAGCTATCCATGTACCAGGCCGTGAAGGCCCATAGGGTTGTGAGATGTTGAGGGTCCCACATTATCTAGACAAGCGGCTCAAAGATGGCGGTAAGATTGCCAGCCTTACGCGCCGGCCGCGCTTTACTCCCAAGGAAAATTATTTAATTAATTCCTGGTACTCATTTCTGTTAGAGGCTGGGTAAATCCCAGGGCCTAGTGCGGCTGGAAGGATTAGGTCAACTGAAAAAAATCCAATGAAAACATAGAATTTTCTTTAGCCATAAAAACTACAATAGGAGTGTAAGGCCTATATACATGGCATCATGTGTGTGCAAGGTATTAGAACGAATGGTAAATATACGTATATCCTGGGGGCTTGAAAAAATAAGAAATTCTCTGAAACACAATATGGATTTCGGCGGAACAAGGGATGCACAGACAAACTAGCAATACTAACAAGTGAATTAATAAAAGCTTTTGAAGAACGGAACAAGGTACCGGCGCTGTTCCTCGGTTTAAAAGCTCATACGACAACGTCCACTGAGGCTCCTTGATGGGTACACTCAAAGCAGTATGTTTCTCGGGAAACCGGTTAGCTTTCATCTTTAACCTGATCTCCTCGAGGGAACTAGAGGCAGACTATGGATGGCTAGATCTCAAAGACTGGACATACAAAGGATTACCGCAGGGTAATGCTGTGAGTCCAACCTTATACTCATGTTACATGACAGGACTGAAATCCAAAGTCAACCAGAACTGCAAACTCACTGAGTAAATAGATATTTTTTTTTTCAGTTAACAGACATAACAAAATTGCCGTATCAGAAGTGGAAAATATTATACAAAGTATTCAAGTTTATTTAAAGGAAAGTGCCTGGGAGATAACGCCACACACATGTCAACTGCATATTTTCGATAAAGAAAGGGACAGCAGATGGAGAGTGGGAAATCACGGTACAAGGAGAAAAGTTTTTTTTTCAGTCAAATGAATTAAAATTTTAAATCTGCACTTAAAATCTAATCAAGACTTGGAGGACGAATTCACCCAGTAGTTAAGAAATGCGAAAACCTGATTAAAATCGTGAACTGTGTGTCGCATACTGGGTGGGGATGCGAGCCCGTAGTTTTACTGAGACTCTATAAGGCACTTGTAAGTTCGAGGAGGGAATATGGCAGCTCTGTAGACTATGCTACAGAGGACCGGATGGGCATTGTCTAGGCCTTCTTTGTACATATATACATTTATTTAAATATCTCCCAAACCGCAGTTTAATGCTGTGCGATTTTGTAATATCCTTGGTCGTCTAGTCATGTTTACAAGAAAAGGAATGTTGTTTTGTTCTTAGACCAGTACGTATTGAAACCTACTAATTATGCTCAGAACTACTGGAGGCACACTTTCGTATAAAACTTAATTTCTTGAATATATTTCTAATTATTCTAAATACTGGTTCTCGAAATCCCACCATTAATTTTTGGACATTCTGTTTATGAATACAATAGTTATTAAGTAATTTGTTTCCAGCTGGTTATGTAAGCTGTGGTTCTGTTTACGTTGCAGCTTTGGCAGCCCTGTCGGTAATAGTCGTCATCGTCATTGTTGTCACTGCTGTCGTGTGGGCGAAAGATTTAATAAGACTGACGTTGCATACGGTGAGTAAGTGAATCAGACACCTCCCACGCTTAAGGATATAGAATAAAACGCTTCTTTTTTTTCCAAATAATACATTTCCTATACCGTTAACACTCAGTTTTAGCCTCAAGATCGGAACACACGTCTACAACAGGCAGATGTGCTGCTTTTCAATCTGACAACTTTGCCGGTACTCACGTACTCTTTGCTAGTATGAGTACTGGAGAGTGCAGACTAAGATAAGCATTGCTTCTTATAAATGTACATAAAAATTTATTTTATTTATTCTGCTGTTTTTTTTTATTGCTAGTGAGCTGGGACTAAGTCCCTTGTACTGCGGTCACTTCTGGCCTATTTTACCAGCCACAGATGATAGGTGAGGACGATTGTGGAGCAATTGGTGGAATGAAGATTGGCAGGAGAAAGCGAAGTACTCGGAGAAAACCTGCCCCAGCATCACTTTGTCCACCACAAATCCCACTTGACCAGACCTGGGCTCGAACCCGGGACGCCGCGGTGGGAAGCCAGAGACTAACCGCTTGAGTTATGGCGCGGCCCTTTCTGCTGTGTTAACTCCTAGCATCACGTAGAGTCGAATGAGAATAACAGCATAATATAAGTAGTGTGGTATGGAAAAGAAAGGGAGGAAGTGGTCGAGGAAAATCTCGAATCGAATCGAAGACGTACCGACTGTACCGACTACACCGACTACCAAACGTTTCTACCACGAGTTACGGTACATACACAATTCAGTAATTTTGAAGTACATGTCCCAACATATTTAGATTCTGTAACAATAAGCCTAGTGTTTAAGTTCTTATTAAATGCTGTTGCTCCTGATGAGACTCATTGATATATGTAAACGCTGAGTATCCTCTAAGGTTTATGCTTGAAAATATTTAATCGATCATGATGCTCGAACGATATAAAATTCTGTTTATACTAGTTATTATATTATGCAGTATTGAGGTCACGCGGTAGCGTAGCTGGTTGAGGCACTATGTTACAAGCCGGAAGGTCTCGGATTCGAGTCCCGATGAGGTGGAACTTTCCAATTTACTTAATATTTCCAGCCGCACTTTAACCCTGGGATCAACTCAACCTCTAAAAGTAATGAGTACCAGGAAACTTCCTGGGGTGTAAAGGGCGGCTGCTGCTAAGACTGACAACTTTACCGCCATCTGTGAGCCGATTTTTTGAGAAATAGTGGGTCTGGAACGGGGTTCACTCAGCCTCGTGAGGATAATTGAGGAGCTACTTGAATGGAAAAGTAGCGGCTCCGGTCTAGAAAACCGAGATTTACGGCCATGGAGACTCGTTGCGCTGACCACGCGAGACCCTCTATCCGCTAAAATTGACACTAACTTCGCCGACAAGCGGCGGTCGCTCGGTCGGTATAGTTCGCTTGCGGGACTAAAACCACGGAGTTTTTTTTTATTATGCAATATTAATCTTTATCCGATTGAAAGAACAGAAATTTATAGAGGATATTTAGAGCTTAGAGAGAGCAAGTGAAAGGAAAACTATATAATCATGTACTTCCTACTTCGTGAACATCAGAAAGTACGTATTTTATCAGTTTGATCCAATATAGGAAGATGGGGTGAGTGGGATATATAGGATGCATGAGGAAGGGGAAAGGGTACAAATTTATAATCGGAAATCTTGAAGGGAAGAGGCAAATTGAGGCAACTACATAGATACTGTCCTATATTGAAGGACAACTTTTTAAGTGGATTTTAAAGTGATCGGAACTCAGAATTTGGATAGGATATTTGACTACGGCATTGAAACATCAGGTTCACTGAAGACTGTTAGCTTCTCAAGAAGTACTCTGCAGTTAGTTATGTAGTATGTTACGTAGTTAGTAGCTATGTAGTTTTTTAGTTAGTATGTAGTACAGAAGAAGTCTCACGTTTCAACAATATTAAACCAAATCCATTGCGTAAAGTCCATTTTGCATGTCTTGTTCTCGTCATTTTCCTTCTTCCATATTTTAATTTATATTCTTTGTTCCATTATCTCTTTTCCTTCTTCTACTTCACGTTCTTCCTTCTATCTTCTCCTTCTAGTCTTTCTCTGATCCCCTTACGCCAACATATTTTTATCTTTCTCTTTCATTCTCCTTGTCCTGCCTGTCTTTTTCTTATATCTCATCTCCTCTCCTTTAGTTTCGGCTTCCGTCTTCTCCTTCATATTCTTCTGTGACTCCTCTTTATATTATTTTTCATTCTTCTTTTACACTCTTCTTCACTATTTGCTAACGATTGTAGGTTCAGCGTTTGAAAGAGTCGAAGTGTAATTCCGTTGATTCGAAATCATTCTTAAACCCATTTGTGAAGCTTAAGCGGTTAGTCGCTGGCTTCTCACGGTGGCGGCCCGGGTTCGATCTCGGGTCTGGTCAAGTGGGATTTGTGGTGGACAAAGTGGTGCTGGGGCAGATTTTCTCCGAGTACTTCGGATTCCCCTGCCAATCTTCATTCCACCAATTGCTCCATACTCACCTTCATCTATCATCTGGAGCTGATACAATAGGCCAGAAGTGGCCGTAGTACAAGGGACTTAGTCCCACCCCAGTAGCAATAAAAAAATAATAAACCCACTTGTAGCAATGGAAGACAGGATTGGATGAAGATCTTATCAACATATTTGCTCTCCAATTTTCGAAAATTTGTCGCTTTTCCCGCTGCTTTGCATGCTCTTACGGTTTACAAAGTAGATAAAGGAAATGTTTCAGCAGGTGGGACTCATGTGGCTCAACCTTATTGGTAAGTGTTCAAATATACTAAAAAGTTTAGCCCGATATATTGACAAATTACATGCACGTAGGCGCGAGCACCCCCTCCCCACACACACATACACACACACACACCAACACACATGCAAATTCACACACACATACACACAGGCATGCACACATACGCACACGCATATACAAAAATAAAAGAGATCTCTTGAATTCTTAATTTGCCACGAAGGAGAAAATTAAAGTAAATTTAGGATTCAGGAATAATAAAGGAGAAGTACCATGCGGTTTCCGGGAATCTTAGCGTAAACTTTCATATAGAAATGAGGATAGTAAGAACTCTGGGTCACATATTGAACAGCTGAAATAGCAATACGCGGCAGCTCTTTCAGAGATTATCATGTGAACAGGGTGTTCAGCTGAACAAGTAAATTCTCTGCTGCTGTGGAGTCCGTATATTCATTAATTCATCTGTAATCTGTCAAGACGACAGGTCCACAGTCTCTTCCAAAACAGTTCCTCCACTGGATGCGATCTAGAGCTTTCTCCTTCAAATGAAAATATCCCCTTTTGTCCCCAAGGTCATCCAGCATCTTCTTACGTCTTCTTCCTCTTCTTCTCGTCACTTCTATCCGCCCATCTATGTTTCCTTCAATAACTTCTTTTAGAAGGCAGTTACCGCGTAAGATATGACCAATCCAATTAGCCTTCCGTTTTATTATTAGCCCGTATATACGAGTACAAATTACAAATGTTCGCTGTTTTATCCATTTTAACGAGCGCAATCCATCTCACATATTTCACAGTCCAGTTTAATTTCATCATTTCAACTACAGCTAAATCCTTCCGACGTAGTGGCCTTGTTTAGGTATCCAAAAGGGAATTTTGAAAAATTTTCTCGTTTCATAAACCTGCTACGTACCCCGTACATACATCATCTTTCATTTAATGATCCACACGCTGTTAGATGAATGTCTGCTTTCAGAACATGGGACTTGAGAACAACACGCTCTCCTACAACTTGTGGGTAAAGCCGCCCATCCTTCCTCTTGTGTCCGTCTATGTGTTTAACTATACCAACGCTGACGAATTCGAGAAAGGAATCGATACGAGGCTTCAGGTTGAAGAATTGGGCCCTTACGTTTACAGGTAGGTGGGAACACCAAGTCACAGATACTCTCGAAGCGAAATACATGTATCTCGATCCAGAACTATGTCACAGAAGGGGGCAGGGGGGAAATGGTGGATGCAAAGGGTAAATGCAGAGTACAAGGACGGATCCGGGTCTCTGGGCATGCTCTCCCACTTGCGGTCTTTTCTTTACCTCCTCATATTCTGGCTGTCTGGCCAACCCACGTTAGTACTTGGCAAGGGCTAACGAAGCTCGGAGATATTTTGCTATACCTGTAATTGCAGCGGTTATCATGCTCACCTTTATTTTTGCCATCCTCTCTGATTATTATTATGGTCACTGTTACCAATTGATCGGTTCGTAACTTAATTGTCAAATAATTGTCAACTGTAGATATCATATATTATCGGTTGACATGAGAGAATAACTTTGCACGATGAATTGGAAAAGTATTGTAGTATGTAGGCCTTTTGCTAGGCAACGACAGGGAGATAGGCTTCGCAAACAAATACGTTCCCACGGAAACGATTGAACTGCAACAGTGAGGAGCGGTGTTTTCTGTGCGGTCCGTGTCTAGATGGTATAAGCGGGGCAAGTTTGGAGCTCCAGTTAGTCAGTTAGTGAATAGAAGAGTAAAAAGTTGGTGTGAGATGGCCGCCAGCCTGGGAGTTAATCAGTTAGAGAAATGAGTCAGTGGTGGGATTTTGCTAGTCGTTAAGGAAATTATCAGGAAACCACCAATGAAGACATAGAATTTACAGTGATCTTAAGACTGTGTATAGCATTGAGTCTGTTATAATTACTTGTCATGACGTGTAAGAGTTCAATAAATCCAATTACCAATTCAAACCTCGTCTATAGTCACCCATACAAAATTCTGTGGCTTTAGTCAACAAGCAAATTAAACCGACGGAGCGACCACCGCTTATCGGCGAAGTTAGTGCGAACTTTAGCGAATAAAGGGTGTGGCGTGGTCAGCGCAACGAATACCCACTGCCGTTAATTTCGCTTTTCTAAAACGGAGCCGCTATTTCAGTTATCCTCACGAGGCTGAGTGGACCCCGTTCCAGACAAACTACTTCTCAGAAAAACTGGTAGCTCCGGGAATCGAACCCATACCTCTGGATCTGTATCCAGGAACTCTGACCACTAGACCGCAGAGGCGGCCTGGTCACCCATACATGTGACAGTATTTTGGGAGAAATGGCAGAGGCACATTTCAGGGTGTCATGAGGACAGTAGCGTGGATAATTTGACTGATACTATGTCAAACTCAAGTGAAATTGTAAAGATATGAAGTAGATAACTCAAAATTAAAAATGACGCTAGTTTTCTCCGGTCGGTGGTAGCCTTCATGCGCATGTTCTTAAAGCATACCACCACAGCTATCAGCACCCTGTCCTGCGTCATTGTTATCCCGCCTATCACTTATCAGATAGTGACTGTCCAACTTGAGGTTAATGATTAATATGCAACTCACAATTAGACGGCCAAATGGACATTGCATTCATTTAGATTAGGTTTCTACAACTTACGACAGTGGGTTCGAACCCAAGATCCCAGCGTTCGAGGGAGTGAAGCCAGTTCAGGCCGTGGTCACTGTGATCGGCTCTTGTAGTACTTACACCCGCGATTTGCTGTAACGTGTAATGGATTTTTATCACAGATTTTTTTATTGCTAATGGGGTGGGACTAAGTCCCTTGTACTGAGGCCACTTCTGGCCTATTGTACCAGCCCCAGATGATAGGTGAGGGTAATTGTGGAACAATTGGAGAAATGAAGATTGGCAGGGGAAACCGAAGTACTCGGAGAAAACCTGCCCCGGTGCCACTTTGTCCACCACAAATCCCACTTGACCAGACCCGAGATCGAACCCTGGCCGCCGCGGTGGGAAGCCAGCGACCAACCGCTTGAGCTATGGCACGGCCATAGGACATATAACATCAGATAAAATTATGAAATTCATTGAGCTGTTGAGAAGAATTCGGTACAAGCACAACAGAGATTTTTAGTATTTTAGGACTACTCCTCTTAAAAATCATATATTAGGGCCAAAACTCTAAAATATAACCAATTTCATTAAATTCGGTGTGTATGTATGCCCCCTTGTTGGTGTCTCCACCTTATCGTGGTGAGGGGGTTTGAGTATGCCAAGGACCCTGAGAGCTATACCAGCGGTAGTGTAGCTACTGGCAGGGCCTCCCTTGCTGGACAGGTCAAAGGGTAGGCATCAGACGAAGAGAGACACCAAAAACTGATGCCGGAAGCAGCGTCATCAGTAGCGACTTGAAGCACAGAGCAAATGATGCTCGAGATGGTTCAAGTTCGTATAGCAACAGGCGTGACCAGAGTGGTTTGAACGGCTGCTGTACTGCGATGTGGAAAGCAAATGGAAAAACTACCACATTATCACTTTTCCTGGATAGTCTCTTTCCAAAAACAGAGATACTATGTATGCGAGATATTTCCTCTGGAGGCAAAACAATCCGGAGGTAAACTACTCCCCCAATCGGATCTCCGGGGGGGAGTGTTTCTAGAGGAAATGTCATGCAGGCGTTACAACAAGAAAAAGTGCGAAGATCAGAAGAAACAGCATGGATACAAGATTGGAACATGGAATGTCAGGACCTTGAATCAAGCAGGAAAATTGGAGAATTTGAAAACGGAAATGCAGAAGAATGAAGTGTCTGTTCTAGGTGTCAGCGAAGTGCGGTGGAAAGGACAAGGTGAAATAAGAAGCGGTGATTATACAGTGTATTATTCCGGAGGTGAACGGGCTGAAAGAGGTGTGGCAATAGTGGTGCATAAAAGTGTAGTGAGGAGTGTTGTTAAGAAGATTGCTTGTAATGACAGAATTATTGCTCTGAAGTTAAAGGCGGAACCGGTAGATATACTGATTATACAAGTGTACATGCCAACATCAGAGTATGAAGATGATGAAGTGGAAAAAGTGTATGACACAATTGAAGAAATTCTTCAGGAAGATGGAAGAGGAGACACAAACAGCATCATATTGGGAGACTGGAATAGCATTGTTGGAGATGAACCATATCAGAATATTGTTGGATCACATGGACTAGGAAGACGGAATCACAGAGGTCAAATGCTTATTGACTTTTGTGAACGAAATGGATTGATTGTTACCAACACTTGGTTCAAGAAGCCAAAGAGAAGAATTTACACATGGAAGGCACCTGGGGATTGGAGGAGGCATCAGCTGGACTACATCCTTGTGAAACATCGATTCAGAAACAGTGTGAAGGATGTGAAGACGCTTCCTGGAGCAGATATTGACTATGACCACAACTTACTGGTTACCAAGTTCCGAACCAGGTTGAATAACATTATAAGATTTCAAAAGCGCAGACCTAGATGGGATTTGGAGAAGTTATATGCTCAAAGACAAAGCGTGCAGGAGACCCTAGAAGAGAAACTCGGTGCAATTGAAGGTGAAAGCGGAAATGCTGAAGTGCAGTGGAACAATATAAAAGAATGCATGTTAGATACTATCAGTGATTTGGTTGGCAAAGTTGAGAAGATAGCAAGAAAACCATGGGTTACACAGGAGATGATGAGTAAAATGGAGGAGCGAAGGAAATGGAAGAATGTCAACAATGAAGAAGTTAGGATGAAGTACAGGAGACCGAGGAATGAATTGAAAAGAGCCACGGACAGGGCCAAAAAGGAATATCTTGAGAAGATATGTAATGAGATTATGGAATTTCAAAGAACAGGCCGTTATGATTTGATGTACATGAAGACAAAAGAACTAGGATGGAAAGAGAATCATGGGATTCAAAATGTTGGCATCGAAGACTCCCAGGGGAATAGAATAGTAGATCAGAGGCAAGTGCTGAAAATTTGGGAAAATTATATTTCAGAACTATATGATCGACCTAATCGGCCAGAAACCTTAGAAGTTGAACCGGAAGAAGAAGTAGATACAGACGAGAAAGGACCATATATTTTACAAAGTGAGGTGGAAAAAGCTATCAAGGAAATGAGGAAGGGAAAGGCTACAGGAGATGATGATGTACCTGGAGATGTGCTCAAGTTACTGGGAGAAGGTGGTTTGAAAACACTGACAAAACTAATGAACACCATATATAAAAGTGGAGAGTGCCCCAAGGACTTTACAGAAGTTACAATGATTGCCATAAAGAAAAAGACAATAGCTTCAAAAAGCAGCGACCATCGCACAATAAGCCTTACTGCACATACAGCAAAGATAATAGCAAAGATAATTAAAAGAAGAATTGAAAGGAAAATAGAGGATATACTTGGAGAAGATCAGTTTGGATTTAGAAGAGGAAAAGGAACCAGGGATGCAATTGGGATGATGAGAATTATAGCAGATGATGGAAGGTGTACTAGTGAAATTAAATCCAGGATTGCCATGCAAAAGCTGCATTTAGCAAGAAGAAGAATCTTTTTACCAGCAAATTGGACTTAAATTTTAGGAAGAAACTAGTCAAATGCTACATCCGGAGCATGCTCTGTATGGGGCTGAAACCGGACACTTAGGGCAGTAGATCAGAAATATCTGGAAAGTTTTGAAATGTGGTGTTGGATAAGGATGGAGAAGATCAGTTGGGCCGATTATGTGAGAAATGAAGAAGTGTTAATTAGAGTCCGTGAGCAGAGGAATATCCTACACGAAATAAGAAAACGGAAGGCTAATTGGATCGGTCATGTTTTACGCAGAAACTGCCTTCTAAAAGAAGTTATTGAAGGAAAGATAAAGGGGCGGATAGAAGTGACAAGAAGACGAGGAAGAAGACGTAAGAAGATGCTGGATGACCTTGGGGACAGAAGAGGATATTTTCATTTGAAGGAGAAATCTATAGATCGCATTAAGTGGAGGAACTGTTTTGGAAGAGACTGTGGACCTCTCGTCTGACAGATTAGTGATGATGATGATGTATGTATGAACGTATTGTGTCCTTAAATTTAAATCAGGTGCTAGGTGTTCAATTCAAAGCGAACACATTGAACATTATTCTATTTCACGACAATCTCAGAAGCTAGGCTATATAAAGTTGGACGGCAGCATGTTTGGAGAATAATTAAGTGGAAATGATTAGGAAGGATACGAGCGTGGCCTATTCTAAATACTGTCACATGTAGGGTGGTACGCGCTACGAAAATTACGGATTTTAGATCTGATGATTGGATTTGTTAGCACTTCGGTTACACTCTCTCTCTTAATTACAGCAATTACAGCGCTATCGTCGGTTTACACACTTTGTAATTCACTGTTGCACACGCAATAGGATTCTCCTTCTTCTCTTGTCGTCTCCTGGCAGTGGATCTGAACACTGAAACAAGCACTTCAGAACACAATGAAGTCCTCTTGCTGTTTCTTGTTCAGTCACTCTGGAACTCAACTGCACTCTTCTGAACACGAAACTGAATTTCCTATGGCTGTCTCCTGCCTAGAACTCACTTGAACGGAACTCCCCTTAAAACTGAAAACTGTTATATCTGTAACTGTCATTATATAGCATCTGCACCGCCCACACATGGTAAACACAGACCTTTTGGTGCATAAGGAAGACCACAGAGAAAACGAGTCAAGTGATGGCTACCTAGCCAGTCCATTGGCGCACTGACTGTTGCCTAGCAATTAACTATAATATTCATCCTATTGTTGAGTGTGCTTGTTTATCGTGCCGTTGCCTAGCTATACGCGTTACACTACTATTCCAGAATATTCTGAGTAAGCATAGCCTGTGTCCCAGCTAAGATTTGAACCCTTGTATCTTACTGCGACATCAGCATGCTCAGTCCAGCATTCTTAAATAAACAAGTCAACGACAGCGATAGGGGCAGGATAAAACTAGATTAATGATTGGCAGGAGAGAATGGCAATAGTAGGAGGAAGCCTGCCACTTTTGTATACAACGAATTTTCCTGGGACTGAACAAGTGACCTGTGTTGCAGGCAACGGACGGAGAAGGTGAACGTGGTGTTTAACCACAATGGAACAGTGTCCTACCAGGAAAAGGTTTCCCTCAGCTTCGTGCCAGAGCTCTCCGCACGCCACCATCCTCGTCAGGATTACATTGCTGTGCCAAATATCCCACTCCTGGTCAGTATAAGGCCATTCGTAGCCTGCCTCCCTTATACGTAAAGAAAATATAACTCCACTGCTATATTGTTTGTGTGCTGTCTGGGTAGTGATTTTTGAGTCAATTGGCTAACTTCCTTCAGACTTACGAGTACAGTGAGTATACAAGACCGAAACGAGGGAGCGACACAGGGTCTCTGTGTTATACGGAGCCCGCTGCAAATGAATGACTACAAACTTTCTTTAGTTTATGTTTGTAGAATGCTAAGCAAGCACATTGCGACCACGCGAAATCTACCTCAGTATAATAGCTATAACAGACCTAACAATACAAACAGGAATAAGAATATGAAGACTGGCACGACGACAGGTCATAAATGTAAACTTAAACAGATGTACTTGTGAGAAATTGCTGACATTGTCGACCTCTGAATTTATAACTGGGAACTTTCCACTAGTGGAAGACGAACACACAGTAGGTGTGGTGGATATAAGAATACAATGATGCACAGAAGTAGACCATAAAATACATAATTATTATTTATGTTAATCTCTCAAGATGGAATCATAAAAAGCAAACAGATGATAGAGGATTTTTAGAAAGTATCTTAGCGTAATAGATTTTGTGGACATAAAGTGGAGTAAGCCGTTCACGGTAGCCGAGCGGTCTAAGGCATGCGCTGTCTTCGCTCGCTCGGAAGCCTGGATCGTGGGTTCGAATCCCACTCAGGGCATGGAGGTTTGTGTGCGTTTTTCTGTGTTTGTGTACAGGTAGAGGCCTTGCGACGAGCTGGTCACCCGCCCAAGGAGTCCTACCGAATGTGTATGATCTAGAAAAACCGAAGTGAACAGAGTTCATGGAGGTAGGCCTAGGCCCACTGGGACTGTAGTAACAAGGAAAAAAAAAGTGGAGTAAAATCCTGTACAAAGGATTTGAAATTCTCACAGCGGTTGTTTTAAAGAGTTTTACTTCTTTTTGTATACTGACATGTAGTCTGTTGAATGTTGACCGAAGTTTCGGTGGAACATGTCGGCTCCATTTCTTGCGTTGAAAAGTAAGTCAAGCAATATACCACCATGAAGCAAGCAGCATTCTACTCCGAAACGTCAGTTTACTTTCAACTGATTACGTGGTGCAGTAACCCAGAAGATATAATTCTTCTCTATCTAGGAGTTTCAGTCTACCCATAATCAATCAGCCTAACACTCAATTATTGACTTAATCGACCAGATGGTCAGTCGACGAATGACACTTTCTTGGCGTTACAGAGTGCCCTGTCGGTGCTGAAGGACTCCTATGTGCTGGCGCAACTCGCCTTCCTGGCCATGACTGCTGGCATGGACATGCAGCAGTTTGTCAGGATTTCAGTACACGACTTCTTCTGGGGTTACGACGACGCGCTGTTCAGCTTGGCCCGTACTTACACCTCCCTCACTCAGGAACTGCCTTACAAGAAATTTGGGATTCTCATGAAGGTATCATCAATGGGAACGATCCGTCATAACCGTGTTGATATGCATCAGTATAATTTTATTACTACCAGTAGCACCGCCGTACCGTTCATCAGAAACAAGTGTCAGTCACTAGATCGTATCGTTAGAATCACAATCATTGCTTGTAGCGCCATCTTCCTCATTGTTCGATTGGTCAGGACACTCGTGTATTACTGAAATGATATCGGGTTCGGAAACCGTGTGAAAGTAAGTATAAAGGGGCGTCCACATTACTTGTGCTAGTGCTCGTGTGACTCGCTATGCTCGCAAGTAATATGGACGATATTACAAGTCATGAGACAAGCAAATTTTAGTTTCTAATTTAAAAACTATAGCCAATAAATTAAAATACGACTATAGCCTGTACACACTACGAGTAAATATACGGATTCTCACGCGCCGAAGCCTGGCGAGCAACTGAAGTAGTGTGGACGAAGATTTACGAGCACAAGTAAAAGCCAGACGAGTCTTCCGACGAGCACAAGCACGAGTAATGTGGACGGGAACTTAAGTAGTAACAGCGATTAACGTGAAAAAGTGAGTAGAGCCAACAACCGAATTTTGGTGTAAGTCAAACACGTGCCATGCTAATAATGTCCAGCATAACATTACTGTAATCCCCATTTTCATGGCACATTAAACGATCTATGCAAGTTATATATCGTCCTTAAATTTCGTAGGAATATATCCTTAGTTGACCGGAATTTAGCCGCTCACAGTGGTGGCGCGGTCTAGGGCATGAACTGTCTTAGCTCGCTCGAAAGCTGGGGTCTTGGATTCGAATCCCACTCAAGGCATGGATGCGTGTGTGCGTTTATTCTGTGTTTGTGTTGGTAGCGGCCTTGAGACGGACTGATCCCCGTCCAAGGAGTCCTACCGTACGTGTAAAAAATATTACGAAACTGAAGAAGAGGCTAGGGCCCAACAAAGGGCTGTAGAGCCACTGAAGAATGGTTGAATGGATGAATGATATGATTTTATATTGTAGCGCAATGTTTTATCATTTGAAAGGCAATTATTAGACTTTGTTAAATTAAAAGAAAATTTTTCAAATTAATTCCCTTATTCTAATACCAAAGAGGGCAGAACATTTTTCATTTATGTTACAGTTCTTTATTGAATTATGAGCTAAAACATCGCATTTTCTTTACTTTCATGTTTTATTTACAAGTTCTAATTAATTTAAATATGCCTATAAGTCCATGATTTATTTAAACCGTCTTGCAGTGCATACACTCATCTAGCTCCTTCTCTCACTCGCACTACATGTTTCGGCATAAAAATGCCATCTTCAGGTGCTTACTCAATCCACGCCAAACTAGTTCATTGCATGCCTTGTCCTCACATTAAAATAACTAAAATATATATCTATCATATATATTGACAAATGTCGAACGTTAAAAACATTAAAATTGTTCAGGATTCCACATCGCTACATCGCACCTCACTACGCCAGTCACGCCCATTCTCCTCTGTTGGAGCACTCCTTCACTATTGTGTGTGTGTTGTGCTTTTGTTGTGTCTTGCTCCTGTGACTGCGTGTGACATAACATAACATGCCGAAACATGTAGTGCGAGTGAGAGAAGGAGATAGATGAGTGTATGCACTGCAAGACGGTTTAAATAAATCATGGACTTAAATCAGTACAACAGGACGCTAAAATATAACATGCCTATAATTATTTTGCCTAATATTTTTCATACTGTGTAGTTACATTTTAACTACTTTCCATATCACAGAGATCAGAACAATTAGATTAAAACCAAACTTATTTCTGGAAGACTTGTTCCCTGAATTTTTCCGCCCTTAAAAATTCCACGACCTCCGCCGGGTTTGAACCCGCGTACCTTGAGTCATGATGTGGGAACGTTACCCCTAGACTACGGAGTCCGCTTAGGGATTCCTTTACTTTTCTACTTTACTATTGCACTGTGTATTCCAATCGTATGACTCTCACCTCTCCGTCCCTGTGCAATTACGTCCATATACTGAATTCACATTTTGAGGCACACCATCTCTTCTTATTATTTATTCAGCACTACGTGCTTCGGCCTAACTGACCATCATCACGTGTGTAATATTGTAGATGAAAACTGATACTCTTTTGTTACGCTATTGTATTTTACATTTTGCGAGTAATGTAAAAGGCTTATTAATCTTTTACACGTGTGCAAGCAAATGTAACCACGATAAAAATAACCTATTGAAGCCTGAGAACAGAGAAGGCCTCATGTGTGCTGCAAATACAGTGATATTTGGAATAGGTGATTCAGTGAGGCTGTTTTAATTACTTTTAATCACGGATCAGTAAGTGATCAATAAATCAAATATATAATCCAGAACGCCTCTAGAGTCACTCTAATACGTGAAATTGTTGAAATTGTTGTTATCGTCAATCTTGTGTCATTTACTCTCTTATAAATCAATTGAAGGTGGTCCGTAATATTATTTTTTTTTATTTCTAGTAAGGTGGGACTAAGTCCCTTGTACTGCGACCACTTCTGGCCTATTGTACCAGCCCCAGTTGATAGGTGAGGGTGATTGTAGAGCAATTGGTGGAATGAAGATTGGCAGGGGAAACCGAAGTACTCGGAGAAAACCTGCCCCAGTGCCAATTTGTCCACCACAAATCCCACTTGACCAGATCCGGGATCTAACCAGGGCCGCCGCGGTGGGAAGCCAGGGACTAGCCGCTTGAGCTATGGCGCGGCCTAGGTCAGTAATTAAGTCTTTGGCTAATTACATTCCATCTTCACCCTGAGCTAGTAGATTAACTGTAATAAGGAGGAGGATGAGAGGTGTGAAGGGGTGAGGTGTAACGTTCATATATGAAGCATACAAAAACAGAGACGACAGAAAAAGAAGTTTACTAAAGGGCTTAATTTATAACACAGTATACCAATTGCAAGTTTGTTATGTAATGTATTAATAAACATTTTACATCTTTACAAAACTATTTTCCAGGATCTCAGGTGGCTTGTACTTGCGAAAGCACTCGACTTTAAGTGATATTTACCATTTCAGAGGAATGGCATAACGAGAAACCGAATTACGATGTATACCGGCAAGCAGAACTTACAGCAACGGGGGGTGATGTCACGACTCAACGGTGAAGAACGCTTGCATCACTGGCTAGGGGACGAGTGCAACCGAATTGACGGGACGGATGGTTCCATGTTCCCACCAAACCTTGTGAAACGCAATTCAACCATCTACATCTTCAACGAGGACGCGTGTCGGCGATTTCCTCTTGAGTACGTGGAGGACATCACAGTAAGAGCACATTCCTTTGCCGTCTTTGTGATATTTTCATGATGTACGGGAAGCAAGAAGGGCCGTATCATGGCTCAGGTGGGTAGCTGACCGCTTCCTATCTCTGAAGCCCGAGATAGAGCCCAGTTCAAGCTTTGTGGGAGTTGAGGTCAACATAGTGGCACTGGGTCGGGTTTTCTCCGAATACTTCAGTCTCTGCTATCAATTCTCATTCCACTAACCCCTCCACACACATTAATAAGCACTATTCTCACAATCATCATCTGGGATTGGTACAATAAGCCTAGTAATTGCTAGCATTCCAAATGGACTCAGTCTCACTCCGTCCTAAGGATTATATTATCTGAATGTTAGGTCAAATATAATTCCGTAATAACACCGTAGACGTTGATATCGTAAAGGATTATAGATTAGAAGTCTCAAAATTTCCCAAAGAGTTAGACGTAAACTTTATATATTGCAGAGCGCTGTCTTCTGGGATGTCCCATCATGAAGTCTGGTAGAAGGTCGCCGTTAGAAGAACTAAAGTTCTTCTTCCATCTTCAGGGAGATTAAGCATCGAGGAACTGTAGCTTCTGATTACTTTTTATGATCTTTAAACCTGGAGATTCGGGCAGTACCTTCCTCTGAAATGTCGGTTAATATCCATCAGAATACATGACATTAAGTTCCAGAACACAGCGCTTTTCAGTGTCACGGGCGTAAAAACCCCAAATCCTATTGCATATTGCCTTTATCTGTACTAAAATTATATTTAAATAAAAGAATTAAATCTAAATTTGTGCTTCCAATTAGAATATTTAAACTGCATGAATGATACAAATTAGTGTTAGACGTTTATTTTTTTAACTGCGTTAAAATTTGTTACAGCCGTTCATATATTTCTTTCGTCCTAATAAAGTAAAGTAACGTCTTCCATATTTTTCAACAATGGAATTTCCGGTGTCAGTAGATCAGACTGAATAAGAGCAATTTCATGCTACAAGAGATCATATACTGCAGAGGTAACCTGGATTCATTTTGTTATCTAATTATTTTTTCCTGACGTCATGTCAGCTTTATCCGGTGTCCCTGAATGCAATACACATATTTCAGTACTAAGGCTTGTAGCTAAACACAGTAGACCACTGTAGGTCGCGGTGCAAAACCAAGAAGGCCCACCTCTTATACAAGGCTTGTAGTTTTATATGTAGAGCCTGCTACCCTGTGGCTATTATTCAAAGAGGAAGGCATCTGGAAAATCACCAAAAGAGTGTTTACATATGAGAAAGTAGATCATAAGAATGTTACATGCATGAAGGCGTTAGAGCCCGAAGTGAGAGATTTGTCTGGTTACGAAAAATAGATGATGCCAAATACAGGGGTTGTACAAAATAATGGAAACACTACAGATACTGTACACATTTCTTTATTAATATGGTCTTGGACCACCTTCTGCCTTCGATACAGCGACAATCCTCATTGGAATGGATTCGTACAAGTTTTGAAGAGTCTCTAGTGGAATGTTTTACCATTTTTCTTGAAGAAAATTTTAAGTTGCTTTAAATATGTTGGAGGTGGGAATCTGTTCCTCACTCAAGTCTCCAAAACTGACCAGAGTGGTTCATTGGTGTTGAAACCTGGTGATAATACTGACCAGGGAAGATGCTCTTCAGTCATGACTGAACAGATCCATCTGTGTGAAGGGTGGCACTGTCGTCTTGAAAAATTTGTATCTTTGCTTGGAATTAACGTCTGAAACATGAGATGCACCTGATTATCCAACCCTTTCACGTACTCCCTTACAGTAATTCGGCCAGGGAAGGCTAATGATGGGACCAACGGAGTACCACGATTTTGCTGTCCAAACCATCACAGAACCTAACCCATCCTTCACTGTTGGAACCAGACATTCCCGACTGTAGGTTTCCTTAAGTGTCTCCAAATGTAAACTTTTCCTGATGTAGGGAACAGCGTGAACGACGACTCATCTGACCATATCACGCGTGTATTTCAATTTGTCTGATATCCACGTTTCATGGTAGTGACTCCAGAGTTTACGCATCTCAGAATTATTTCAAGTAATCAGAGGTTTAGCAATTGCATTCCTACCGCTGCCGTGGATGTTGGATTTGTGAAGCTCATTTCGGACAGTTTATATGGAAAGAGTGTCTCCAAGATGTGAACATATTCAGTTCTGTGATCATATCTGCCGCAGTAGTTCTGTAATTCTTCGAAAACAATCCTTATCAATGTATGATTATGCCTTTCTGTCAGTGTTGAATTTCGGTCACGGTTCCTCTTCGCTCTTATTTTCTTCGCATGGTTTGTGTATGTCGACATAACTTATAAATTCTCGCTCTCGATGTACCTAATAGTGTGACAGTTTTTGTCACAGATATTCCGGCTAAACGAGAACTAAAAATCTGTCCTTTTTCAAAATCGGACCACCCATTTTCCGATTTTTTTTTTCACACGAAATCACACAGCAAAATTACTAATGCACTGACACGAACACTAAACTGTGTAAACAAACGAAAAAAGAACATCTAATGTTGCCAACTGAAGTTCTTTTAATGTAACCGACACAAAGAAATTCTATTCCTCAATTTCATAATATTTCCATTATTTTGTTCACCCGCTGTATATTCAGTCACTTTCTCATATCACATATACACCCAAAGAAAATGCAGTAATCTAGATGCATGACATGCACACTATTTGTCATTTCCCTAAATATATGAGATTTTTCTGATTCATAACCTTTTCGGAGAAAACGAAGGACATTGTACATTTTCATTTCAGTATATAAACTATATGGTTAGGTAACGTATCCGTCAACACAATATGATGCATAATATAAAGATTTGTATACAAAGTTCAACATTATTTATTCGTATTCATTGAACACCTGTGTAGCATGTAAACGCTTATTAAGACCGAATATAAAAGTAATCCATGATGAACAGACTGACAGAATGGCAAAAGGAATTCCCGAATTTACACTTCCGTATTCGCTTTTCTCCAGTAAAATGTAGAGACTGAGTTCAGGATACCGGGCGCACTTTCTCTGTGTTACGTCGGCTGTACGAGAAAGTAAGGAAGTGCCATCTTGGTGTGGAGATCAGGCACAGTACTTACTGTAAGAAAATAGCTAATATTTGCTTGCTTGCAAAATAGCTGAGAGGGTTTGACTTAAAAGATATATGATGTCACGACTCGTAGAAATGACACTACATTTCATCTGTTTGAATTAGTAAATAGCCCTAAATATCGTGTGAGAGTGTTTAATGGCCTACACAAAAGCTACAGTCGAAATGAGATTAACAATTTCTGATGAATTTGATAAAACACGCCTATATATATCTCAAAAAGTAGAGCAACGGTTATGACTTGGTGTTACAGTCACATATTTATTAATGTTTGCAAGCTATGTAAAAGTAAAGTAAAAGTATAGCTATCCCTGTAACAGACCGTGGAGTTCCATGGGGTTGTGAGATGTTGAGGTTCCCACATTTTCTAGACAATCGGCTCACAGATGGCGGTGAGGTTGTCAGTCTTACGCACCGGCCGCCCTTTACCCCAGGAATATTCCTGGTACCCATTTCTGTTAGAGGCTGAGTCGACCGCATGGCCATAGTGCGGCTGGAAGGATTAGGTAAATTGAAAAATATCCACTTCATCAGTATTCGATCCCGCGACCTTCCAGCTTGTAGTATAGTGCCTCAACCAACTATGTTACCGAGTGCCCCTTGAGAGCTATGCTTAAAAGTAATTCTCTTAATATATTCCCATAGAAGTTTGGTTGAAATACGTAAATAACGCAATGAGAAGCCGTGTATGCCCCCAGATTTAGTCGAAATCTCTTAAGTGTTGTCAGGGTTATAACATATACAGACGGACGGGTAGACGAACGGAACATGTCTTCACTTCGTGCATTTTGTGCGTGTAAAGCATGAGAAGGATTTCGTGTTTATTAGTGCTTCCTTCTGAAAGGGGAACGTGACCTTCCACTTACTTAAAGCCAGGATAATATAGCTCACATGACGATTGATTGAGAAGGAACTGTACCCATATGTCTGATTTATCCCATCTTCCACCATGAATGCAGATTTAAATTTACAGGTGAAGAGAGTTTGTATTGGCATTTAACATTCACTCACTCATGGAGCTGGGTCTTTCTTTAGAAGCCGCAAATTTTGCAGGTACTCAAGAATTTCACAGCATTTTATGGAACCCGAAGGTTCATACCATCCCATCCTATCTCTCTAACGTCCATTTTAATATTGTCCACCTACCTACTCCTTTGTCTTCCCAATGGTCTCTTTCCTTCTGGCTCTCCCACCAATTTCCTATATGTATTCTTCTTCTCCTCATTCGTGCTACATACCCTGCCCACCTCATCCTCCTTGATTACATTTTAAAAATACTTTTGTGTGACATTCAAAAAGAAATCCGCCAAAAGGAAAATTCATCGAGTGAATTTGAATGTTGCGACACGAAAATCATTTCAGGAAACCAATACTCACAGTTGTTACTATCAATGCTTATTGTTTCAGGTGCACGACGGTATCCCTGGCCTAAGGTTCCGAGCACCACGTGACCTGTTCGCAAAACCCGACGTCAACCCGCAAAATGCTTGTTACTGTCGATTTGAGATGGGGTTTTGCCCACCATCCGGGGTATTCGATGCTTCACCATGTACTTATGGTAGTGCAAATTCTGATTGCCTGTATCAGTGAAAAAACGTCTCATCAAACCATTTTTTTATTTGTGAGACTCCTTACATGCTCGAATATTTACATACACACCAGTCAAAGACAGAGGTCATGAATATAAAGAGAATAACCAAATTTGAAACAATATTTTACCATTTTCAGCACACTTGAAGGTTTATTAATTTACGTATTTATTTTTTTTATATTTTAAGGACGTTTTCAGTGACTCAGAATATATAACATGTATATTAGGAACGATAAATTGGAAAGAATCTGGGGGAAAAACTGGGACCTAATTTGAGGCAATATCCAAATACTTCCTAAAGGTATTGAGAAAACCCATGAAATACTTAAATCAGAATAACCTGTGTGAATAACCAGTGATTTTAACCGGGAATCTCCTGAATATTAAGCAGGGAAACATAGACACTCAACAGCGACTTTCAGTCTTAGGAGGAAGAGAAGTTCACTAAGGTCACTGGGAGAATGGCAAGAAACATGAACATGACCAGTATTGTTATTATAACGACGGATAAAGAGATGTATCCATTTATTGAAATATATAGCCGCCCCTTTGCTTGAGATGAGAAGTTTAAAAAAAAGTCATTTACATCAAAGGACTCGTTTACGATAATTTAAAAATTTGGATGTTAACATTTTGGTTAGGCCATTGTAACAGTTTTCCCTAAAGACAGACGTAGAGTGATCAGAACGAGAGAGGTAAAAGTCGCTTAAACGATTACTTCGTGTGGTTCTTATGTCGATATCGGGAAGTTAAAATTCACAAACATCCCAACAACAATATAACGCTCTCATTATTTTACTGACCGTACAGAAAGTAAAGTTTTATGAAAGAGGACGATGGTAGCGGAAAGATCAACAGCAAAAAAACAGAAACAACAACAATCAGTTCTAGTGTGTTCTAACGATGATGCATAACACTCGGAATTACTGAGTTACAAAAGTGACGGGAGATACGATAGCCGGATCGTAAACAAATTATTTTTCATAATCACATTCAAAACCTGAAATAAAATCCAAGGGCTGAGAAAATACTGATTCAATTTTTCTATATACCAACGATTTTTTTCCCTTCTTCTTTGTTTTTCGAAAATAAATATTTTGTTTATGAATGTTTATTACGCTTTTTGAGGAGTCTAATGATGTCGGTTTATCATGACTACGAGTTTAGTTCTGGAACTCCTGGATTGTCTGTTGCAGGTGCGCCCATCATGATGTCTTTTCCTCACTTTTACCTGGGCGATCCCATTCTGCTAGAGACAGTAGAAGGGTTGAAACCCGACCCCGAAAAGCACGATGGATATTTGGATGTACACGAGGCAAGTTGGACTATATTTTCTGAGCGGTACTTAAAAGAAGCCCTTCCTTTCACAATTTAAACGACAGATGTAAAAGAAAATATGTACTACATTTCAGTGTTGAAGAAAATTTAGTTATCTGATGGAAAGTGAAGTAACTTGTTTTATGTAAAATACACTGAGGTAATTTCAGTAAAGAATTTTAAGCCCATGCAGTTTCAGGTAACTTGAATTTAAGATCTGGCCGCACCATAGCTCATGCGGTTAGTCGCTGGCTTCCCACCACGGCGGCCTGGGTTCGATCCCGGGTCTGGTCAAGTGGGATTTGTGGTGGACAAATTGGCGCTGGGCGGGTTTTCTCAGAGTACTTCGATATCCCTTGCCAATCTTCATTCCACAAAATTCTCCAACATCATAATCACCCAGGGCAGGCTACGATAGGCCAATTAGTGGCCGCCGTGTCGAGTGGACCCAGTTGGACTCCACACCCCCCACTAAGTGAATTTAATTTTAATTTTAATTTAAGATCAGCTTTGAGAAGGAAATTTAATGATAAGCCTTGTTATATGGTCAGAGATTGGGAATGGGTGCATGGGGGAGGTGAGGAATGCTTGAAGGAATTTGATGGGAAAGCCAGAAGGAGAAATATCACTAGGAAGGCCTAGACGTAAGGGGATGGATCTTAGAGAGACACTATGGTTTGTTATTGACTGGACTGATCTGACTCAGGATCAGTGGAGGGCTCTTGTGAACACGGAAATAAACCTTCGAAGCAGTATATTGGGAAATTATTGAGTAGCCGAGGGTCTAGCGGCTTCTGAAGAATAGCTGAGCTCCATAGACTTACTTAGTTCGGAATTGGATATTGTTACAAATATGAGTTTGGGTTGTTGTAGGTTTGGTTAACCTACTTATATTCGCAATAGCTTGATAAGAGGTCAAGTTTCGCTATAAAGAGATGGGGAGTTCTTACTGGGGTTTTAATTGCAGGAGTTGGGAGTTCCTTTGGACGGAAAATCCCGGTTTCAGATGAACATATTGGTCAGGAAATCCAAAACGTTGCAGCACCTTGCAAACTTCAAGGATGGCTCCATACTTCCAATTGCTTGGTTCGAAGTGGTAAGTATTTCTTATGTGGTATGTATTAGACTAAGTTAAAAGTTTAATTGAACTTATTTTAACATAAATTATCAATGAATGAATGAATGAACGTGACTTGAGAAGATCTGAACCTACGAGAAATGAAATAGCAAGTGGATGTAATTTTAGGAAAGATAGTGGGAAGGAATTTGTTTCCAGTTTTTCCCTGATAGTAATATATCATGAGAAAGCTCACTCCATTCTACAGAAGGCATGTCGTCAAAATTATTTCTTTCTGGCTCTACGCCTGACTCGACGATCACACACCGCAGATACAAAACTCTTATTCAGAATCATTTACACTGCAGTATGATCATAAATAATTATTCCGTGTATTTTGTTAAGTGTCAACGGATAAATAATAGTTATAATTAGGCCCCACAGTTAAACGAGGTCTGCTTTATTTAATTTATTTTATTTTATTTTCATATCCCATGATGGTGAATTCTTCTTGATAAGCTGCCAGTCGCTCAACTACTCGAGAATTTCCCAACCCGAAGGTTCTTTACTCTGCTCACAAGAGCCTCCAAATGGACGCTATCCTGAGCCAGATTAATCTAGTCCATACCGCCCCATCCGATTTCTCTAAGATCGATCATATCGTTACTCTCTCACCTACGTCTAGATCTTGCTAATGGTTTCTTTCCTTCTGACTTTCCCACCATAACCCTACATGCATTTCCCTTCTCCTCCATGCGTGTTACATGTACCGTCCATGTCATCTTTGACTTGTTCATTCTAATTATATTTTGCAAAGAGTACAATTTATGAAGATCCTGATTATGCAGCTTCCTCAGAAATCCTGGTATTTAATCCCTCTTATGCCTATATATTCTTCTTAGCGCCATGTTTCCAAATACTCTTAGTCTATGTTATTCCATTAACGTCAAGGACCAAGTCCCACACCCGTATGTTTACTCGTAGTGTGTACAGGGTGTAGTCTTATTTTAATTTATTGGCTACAGTTTTTAAATTTAAAATTTAAAATTTGCTTGTCTCGTGACTTCTCATATCGTCCACACTACTCGCAAGCATAGCGAGTCACACGAGCACGAGCACGAATAATATGGACGCGCCTGAAGAATTTTTAGCTTCGAAACTACGAGTAGATAGAAGTGAGTGGTTGACTTCACACCCCAACTGCTTTGCTCTCTGGGAGGAGGTCAGAGTACAGAAGGAAGCCGGGTGAGACCTTGTAAAAAAAGTAAAACGTAAAGCTACCCATATAACAGGCCATGGAGGCCCATAGAGTTGTGAGATATTGAGGTTCCAACATTTTATAGATAATCGGTTCATAGATAGCGGTAAGGTTGTCAGTCCTACGCGCCGGCCGCCCTTTATTCCCTAGGAAAATTATTTATTTAATTCCTGGTACTCATTTCTGTTGAAGGCTGAGTGAACTCCAGGGCCACAGCGCGGCTGGAAGGATTACGTCAATTGAAAAAATCCACTTCATAGGAATTCGATTCAGCGAAACTTCCGGCTTGTAGCATAAGCCCCTGAACCAACTACGTCACCGCGTGTCCCCTGGATATTGTAGAGAAGACAAAATTTCGTAACCTAGTGAGAATGAACTCCGAATCCTGGATCGCCCATTTCATATCCTAAGCGTTACACTGACAACCCCATCTCCGCTGCACAGAACTCACTGCTGCATCATCGTTACAGACTGTAATGCTGGACTCAAGCCGTGTTTCGTTTAATGACCCTGACGCGAATTCTTTCAAAATTGAGCAAAATAATAATTTCTGATTAATGAGTCTGAGCTTTTATTTTCAGTTTGGGTACTAATACTAGGCCACTCTTCAAATATCGGACGTTAATTGAATGCTTACGGCGCTGACACCGTTACTTAACACATTTTTAATTTTTAACAAAATAATTTATGCTGCTGTTAAATTATTAGAAATTTAAAATATCATGTAATATTTGAGGTTTTCACGGCGATGACTATGAAAAATGACGCTTTCTTGGATGTTGCGCCTCATGGATCTTGTGTGAACTTACTTTTCGGAGGAATGTATAACCTCCATCTTCAGGGTAGAAAAATCCGCAAGCAAAATAACCAGCTTGAGCAGTTGGCTACAGCCTGGTTCCTTGCTCGCGGATTTTTCTACCCTGAAGATGGAGGTGATACGTTCCTCCGAAATGTCGGTTCAAACAACATCCATACAGCCCCATATCCCAGAAGACGGCATCCTTTAAAATATCGCTTTTGATATTCTCATGTCGGGGAATATCAAGAATGCAGCCTTCTGAGATTGGTTAACTACGCTCTTACTATCTCAAACGATCGATCTGTAGTGTAGAAGGAATGGAAATTTGGCTAGTTAGTCATGAATTGGAGTGGACACAGAAGGAACAAATTGTGACTTAATGTGAGCACTGATAACCCAGCATTTTATAGAGGGACTGAGGAAAACCACAGAAATCTGCATTCGGAAACATCCTGAGCGCAAGCTAGAAGCGTTAGAAACGATGAAATAACAGCGCTTTCAAGTGTAAAAGTGTCCTACGAAAATATGGGACGGTGGATGGGACAGAGAGAGACAATTGTTACTGTTAAATTCTGCCTTACAGGGCATTGACGGGCTGCCCGAGGAAATCATGGATATGTTGTACCACCTGACCTTCACAACACGTCATATTCAGTTCGCCGTACGGTATATGCTCCTCGTGTTGTCGGCAGTTCTGGTTTACGTGCTTGTGAGGAGGATCCGTTGTCGTCCTCCAGCAGATGACGTCTCGGACACCGGAGTCGTCACACCTATATGAAGACCATCCTCTCTCCATTGGGCTTAAGTGACTTCGTGTCCCTACACCGGAAATTTTTCTGCAACAGACTTGTAGCTGATAGTGTTTATGCCTCAAGTCATTGGTCTCTTGCATCCAAATTTAATCCCTTTCGTTAATTTTGGGCTCCTCTTGTAGCCGCATCCAATATTAGGGTAGGCACCGTATGTCCAATACGCGACATTCCTACCATCGATATTACAGCTAATTGTGGACAATATTTTCAATCGTACAAATGTATGATATACGAGTATATTGTATATATAATTTAGCTGTGGAATGGAAATTGTCATTCCACTATCAAATATCCATAACTTGATCTCCTTTTCTATTTACTTGTACAAACTTCCTTTCTTTTGTCTTTAGGTTATGAAGATTGTAAATTTCTTCTTATGCACCCTCTCTATGCTCTCTTTTCCTGACAAGCCAATTATCATGTTCCTTCACCTCTCCTTTATAGAAGTCTATCGTATCAATTATCTTTCCCAGTCAACACCATTCATTCTATTTTATACGTATTAACTCCGTTACCTTTAATGCCTCCTCCTAACTTGTCTGTATTTCTCCATTACTTCATTACTTCTGCAGTCTTGTCACTAACCACCCCAATATTTTCAGTTGTTTGATAGACTTCAATATACTAAGATGATGTCAATTTCTTCACATTCATTATATATTTGTATATCCACGACTGTGAATACAGTTACAATTCCAAGTTCTTTACTATAAAATAACTTTTCTTTTTAAGTATGCACTGCCAATTTTAACCTAAATATCAAACTATTCTCTCAAATTAGTTCTCAAGGAGGTTCTAAATTGTTAGAAGGGTTATCGATCAATAAAATCTACACGCTGGTAGGAGATCCTTTAACCGTGATGTGAAATTAATGCTTTTTTTTTTTTTTGATAATATGTAGGTAGACGTTCAGTGAACTAAAGCAGACTGAATGTCTTTATTTGAACACGAAGCTGCAAATTATGGTCTGCATTTTGTCTTTCACATGCTTCATGTTCTGTGAGACAAACATGGGGCATTGATGGGGTAAGGACTGATAGATAATATTGAAAAACTCAGGGAGAACTCTTCCTTAATGCCCCTTGTGTCGACCACAGATCCATTATGGGCTCTACTCTGTTTGGACCTAGACCTTCTTTGTGAGAGTCTTGTGTGTAGCCAAGTAAGCTACCTCATGATCCAGTTGTCAAGAAGTCTGCAAGAAAGAGTGAAGTGGTGAGCTGTTGATATGGAGTTTGACATTACAAATGCCATGGATCTTGATTTCTCGTTCAATTAAGTGACTGGGCAGCCGGAGTTTGGTTAGGTACTGGAAAATTTATCTTTTTCGTTTTTTTTTGTAGAAATATCATGGGACTGATTCAGGATTAACAAGAATATATGATAGATAAAAATTGATACTGGAGCCCAATATTGCACAAAGACATCCTTTGGAGGTATAGCCACAGCATATCCTAACCCTCGGCACCTGATGGGGTTGAGTGTTGTCACGCCCTGAATGCTTTATCTTTGGACAAAGTCCCTGGTACTCATTGTGTGAGAGGCTGAGTGGAGCCGACAGCAGGCCTGGGAGTGATGGCATGGAGAAAAACCTCCACCACCAATGAATCCATTTCTCCGGTCCGTAACCTGGTCAGCCTATTGACTGAGCAGTCTATAATGGATGATGAGGTTACTCCTGTGGGAACAAGGCGGTCTGAGACTGAAATTGATCAGCAAGTTTCATAGAGTGCAAAGTGAATCTTTACTTCATTAAGACGTGGGAATATATATGCTTCATAATTTTAATTTGAAACGAATTTAATGGGAAATTACGTATGATCGATTTTCAAATTGATATTAAATTGTTTACTGGATATTGTGTCGATTATTCGATATCGATTGAGATCACTGGCTGTTATGCAGTCTCTATCTGAGAACTTTGTAATGTATTTAAAACAAAAAGCTGGCCAGGATGTAATACTGGAGACATAGCTGTATTAAGATTTTTTCTTATATTCTGCATGTGTTGAATGTTATGTTGCATGTGTATATTCTTGTTTATAAAATAAAAAATATTCTCCTGACATTTTTATTTATGCACGTTCCCATTTACCATTCCTCATTACTGTCAAAATTTCAGTGACTTTCCGTCTGTTTCATTATGCATTTTTACATGACGTTTTTTTTTTCTAGTGGGGGGGGGACTAAGTCCCTTGCACTGCGGCCACTTCTGGCCTATTGTACCAGCCCCAGATCATAGGTGAGGGTGATTGTGGAGCAATTGGTGGAAGGAAGATTGGCAGGGAAAACCGAAGTACTCGGAGAAAACCTGCCCCAGCGCCAATTTGTCCACCACAAATCCCACTTGACAAGACCCAGGATCGAACACGGGCCGCAGCGATGGGAAGCCAGCGACTCAATCACTCACAAACCAGCTACCTCAGCTCAATTTAACTCAACTGATTCATTTCACTGACTATCCTGCTTAAAATATCTCGGCACGGACCGCAGAGGAAACACTGCTCCTTTATTGCTGTGCCATTGTTGCCGTGGAAACATGATTTTTTGGGAAGCCGTTATTTAGTAACTGCTCCTTTCATGGTCGGGTCGTTGTCTAGCATGGCGAAATGTTATGCCAAGAATAATACAAGAGAGGACACAACATGTTTTCTTTGCTATAGAATTTCCCTTTTGTCAGCTTCCGCATCCTCAGGAGGAATTGCAGCAACACAATTATTTTGACAACGCTAAAGGCGCGTTGCGGTTGAAAGTCACATTTGGTCAACAAGTCGCAATTTATATGAGCAAATATACATACAGAGTACCTCCTTTTTTACATAACATACGTGTATTTTAGAGAAGATTTCTGGTCATTAAACAATTTAAAATATTCTTTGGAATACCCAACTAGAGGGCCTTGGTTAAAAGGTTATAAACATTAGAAATTGTCATCTCCTGCCGTCATTTTCTGAAAACCCGACGTTCAGAGAGAATTAATTTGTGTTGCATGATGATCATAGCTGTCCGTTTGATGTCGAACCCTGTGTTGATATATGCATTACCTGATAGTATCACTCTACACACGTAGTACTCTAATGCAGACAAACTGAAGGTAATTCTTATTATNGCCTGGTCTCAGGTGTTTATAATCTTCATGTTTTGTGACATCGGTTTGTCCAGTGATTGATTTCTAACGGACCAAACAGAATAGGCGTTTTCCTTCACCTGAGGACGGAAACAGATCCAGTTTCCGAAACGTCGTGTTTTTATTAGTTATCTTAAAAACCAGGACGATGGATAAAGTCCACAAACCCAATATATCAGTACGTTACATACCGATCTAGCATGGCAGGTGGCTATTCATTTATTAATGTCACGATTTAGTTGGACTGGGTGCTCTTCACAAATTTTCTTCATCAAACACAACTCAATCTATGTTGTTTTAGCAGCAATAGTGACCCAGTTTGTTTTGATGTAAATAAAGAAGAGAGACGAAAGTGCATCTATTGCGTACAGTTTCATAAACATCAATTCCTTTAAAGCTGGTTCCTTTTGCTAACGACTGGAGCGAAGCATAGATAATAATTGGTTTTATTGTTTTCAGGAACCCGCTTATAAACGAATTTAAGTTTTATCAGATTATCAGGCACTGAGTGGAAACCCTGGTTATGCGCTTGTGTCTGTGTTTTATGAAGAAGATACTCGGTTTGGATTGTAACTGGAGAATCGATTACAATGAGTTACGTGCTCTTGTAGTTTTCTTCCGTCCCTCGATCTTGACTCTGGACAAGACTGTTTCATCTCACATTCATTCGAATTCGCCATTTATTAATTTTCTCTTATTTTTGACTCCAAATAACATCTGAAACATGTCCAATGTTGTTAAATAATGTACAAATATATCTTAAATTCTTCAATTTCTTTGTTGGGTGATTTAATATGATGATCAGTGACATGAGAGGCTCTATTGTGAGCCGTGAAAACTTTTCAATCATACAGCATGCTTGAAAGTTCAACATGAACTTTGGGTTTGAGGTCATAAGAAAGCCTTTTACTTTTAACAATACTTGTTTCCTGGGTCATGACTTCGAGTGTTTCACATAACGTGACTCGTAAATCCAACGTCACATGCACGAGGCCTTCTGAAATTATAATTAGTTTAAATTGCATGCATTGTATAAGTTACAAGTATATAGACTAAACATTATTTTTTCTTTGAAGCCACATATATGTGTGTAAAGAGATTATAATGTGGTCTCCACAGCTATGGCCTACACCAGTAATTTTAGGATGAGTGGGGAAAGAGCTCTTGACTTTTCCAGTTATTAGAATTGGATGGAACATATAGTAGCTGCATAACCTAATAACTGGACAAGGCATTTATATTTGAAGAAGTGAATGTATTTGTTTCTCTTGCTCACCTTCAGTGCTATGTTACTACTCTGTCCGTACCTCTAAAATGCAGCCTTGAATGGCAGGATGACAAACCTGGGAAAGACCTGGAATGAAGAAACGATTGTCTAATCGCGGTATTATCCTAGGATTCTCCTGAAGGGACTCAATCAGGATAACCGTTGTTCCGGGAAAGGTTTTAAATTCCAGAGTTTTCGCGCTACGCCATCTGAACATCTGTTCAGTAACTGAATTCAATTTAATATCGAAACAAGAACCGTACTCCTAATATGAGACGTACAATTTCGTGACACCTGCTGGAATGCGCACTGCACGCAAATGTCGAAAGTTATTAAACCAGAGATTGAATTGCTCTGCATAAGAAGCACTTAGACCTATAAGATGACAATGTATTTGAATTGGATGTTACATATTCATAAACCTATCACTGTAAGAGGCCGTGAAGGCCAATTGGATTATCAGACGTCGAGGTTCCTACATTTTCTGTATACAATCGGCTTGCAGACGGCGGTAAGGTTATGCACCTTATGCGCCGGCCGCCAATTACATCCCCCCTCCCCCCAGGAAAGTTCCTGGTACTCACTTCTCTTAGAGACTGAGTCGGCCCCAGAGCCTTAGTGTGGCTGGAAGGATTAGGTAAATTAAAAAAATCCACCACATCGGGACTCGAACCCGCAACCTTCTGGCTTGCAGAAAAGTGCCTCAACCAACTACGCTACCGCATGGGGAAAATTAAGGTTATATTCATCTGTGTTATGACATCATCTACGAATGTTTCACTGATTGTAAATGTTTGAATGGAACTTGCAGAGACATCAATTCCTCCGAAACCTTACCAAGCAGCTACGAAATTACATGGTATTGTAAACCAGAAGACAAAACCATTAAGGAATTTTCTTTGAAAATGCTGTCGTGGAAATAAATCAGTTTTGTTTATAGGTGGTACTATCTCGAAAGCTGAAACGAAATCTAGAGAAGGGAGATGTGCGGAGGTGAGAATTGGATTAGATTGTGGATACGGTTCACTGATGGCAATTTTGTCACGATGTCTATACATATAAGAGAGAATTTCTTGAACAACTGAATACTTATGGGCTGCTTTCAGCGACATTTTTCTCACATAAGTTTGATAATGTTCCATACCCGTTTCGAAACAACGTATGGAGTTATACGTAGTTTCATATAGGCTACTAATGCTGAACATAAACACCTACTCGTACGTGTCATTTTCCTTGAAAAGTAAAAAAGCGTTATCTGGATGTCGCAGCTGTCAGTCTGTTCGCCTTTCTTTGACGTGGTATGAGCACCTAAATTCTTTTTAAAATTTTCCTAAAATTCGTTTGTGAGAGACTTTCCCTAAAAGTTGTCTGGTCTATTCCGATTTCGCCCATACTTACTTACTCATGGAGCTGAGCCCTCCAATTCTGCAGCTACTCAAGAATTTCCTAGCATTTTATGGAACCCGAAAGTTCATTGCCGTGTTCACAAGGGCCCTCCACTGGTCCCTATCCTGAACCAGATGAATCTAATTCATCCCATCCCATCCTATCTCTCTAAGATCCATTTTAATATTGTCAACCCACCCACCTACGCCTTGATCTTCCCAGTGGTCTCTCTCTCTTTCTGACTTTCCCAGCAGTATCCTATATGAATTCCTTTTCACTTGCCATATTGATGACGACCACACTGGATGAGACATGTAGAACAAAATTTTGAAGCGAACATCTTTTAATAAATTGTATGGAACATTAATGTTGTACGTGAGACTGTAGAACTAACTGGTACTAAATAATGTCACATCTAGGGTGGTACGCGTGACGAAAATGACGGTGTCTAGCTCGGATGATTATATTTATTAGCACTTTCGTTACAAGTTCTCTTAATCGCATTTAAATACAGCGCTATCGGTGAATTACGCACACACTTGTCCTCTCCTGGAAACGCAATTGAAACAGAGGAACTACAATAGTCTCATTGAATCACACACTCCAAGTACTGTATTACACATGAATATAATCTTCTAATCACATTTTAAGTATTCACAGTTCTTCTACGCACTTCCCATGGCTGTATCCTACCGACAACTGAATGGAATTGCTGGTGTTATTCTCGTTATACGAGTATAGCCTCCACAAGAACCACGTACAGAAAACCCAGTTCCATTGTTGCATAAGGAAGACCACATAGAGAACAAGTCACACGATTCGTAGCCAGAGTCTCCATAAGTGCGCCGTTGCCTAGCAACACGCAGAAACATCCCACTACTGATATATAATTTCCATTGTTTCCTTGTGTGTATTCGGTAACGAGGTGTTTACCGGTCAGTTGTCTAGCAACGTTCTGGCCATCCACGTTAGTGCAACAGGATGCTACAATATAATATTGTTGCTCTTTTCGTCAAAACGATCCATTATGATTACTGTAATTATATGTTCTTAGACGAAGAGGTAAAAATTATTTACTAGGATTAACGTGATCTTTTATCGTTTTGCTTATTCATATACAGAGAGAGGCTATTATTCAGCTAGCCAACAAATTATTCCATCATCCATCGAGTAATTCATCTTATCCATCCATCGGTACATACAGACTCAATATGTAAGAGAAAAACATTGACATTCTGCAACCACCGCCTGAACATCCCCGTTCCCCCAGCTCAGCCTTAAGTGCGTAGTAGCTCGGGCAACATCCGCATGAAAACTTTACGTAGTTCAACATTATCTCAGTGTTTCTTCCGCAGAGGTCCCTTTCCTCTGTGAGTGCAAGCAAACAAACACACATACTCCTACACACGCTGGCTTTTAACAGTTACGGATGTGAAAGTGTGTAAAAGTTTTATCGAATGTCGACGGTTACTAAGACGGACATGAAATGAACTACAAATCTTATCGGACGATGCTTAGAGGCCGTTGCCAAGTACACGAAATTATATCATATCCCTACCAAGTTGCGTGAGTGTTCCCAAAGATGGAGAGCTGTTATTATGTTAATAAGTACTTGGCGATGACTGCGACACCAACTGCAGAGAAATAGGAAGGTCTGTAGAGTAAGACAAAAGGATCAATAAAAAGTTATTACCATGCACTTTCCGAGAGAAACTGTTATGTCATTCAATAATTCTAACTCCTCAAACAGATGAGTCCTCAAGTCCTTTGTTAACGAAATCTGAATAATTGTTTATCTCTTGAGATCCAGAGTTCTCCTTGAGAACATGTACGTACACTGTGTTCTATTTCATCGACAATGTTTCCTTTTCTAATATTCAAAATTATATTTTTAATTACTCCCTCCATTAACTGAATCCTTAGCCAGTATTTTACTTCGATTTTCTTCCGTGATTACAAGCTTCTGTTCAATCTTCGTACGTTGCTTTACTCGAAATTTCCGTCATTTTTTTCAAAGCCGTTAAAGATATAAGAAAATATTTCCAGCATATTTCTTTACTAAACTCCATAAGTACATGACAGGTGATTCCGCTCGACAGATGTTTCAGTTGTTTTATCGAATGATCATATATAGAAAAGTACAGGGCTATGCTACAAACCAGAAGGTGGCGGGTTCAAGTCCCGATGAGGTCATTGGATTTTTTCATTTGACCTAATCCTTCCAGTGGCACTATGGTCCTGGAGCCGACTCAGCCTCTAACAAAAATGAGTACCAGGAACTAATTAAATAATTTTCTTGGGGAGTAAAGCGCGGCCAGCACGTAAGGCTGACAACCTTACCGCCATTTTTGAGCCGATTATCTAGATAATGTGGGACCCTCAACGTCTCACAACCCTATGGGCCTTCACGGCCTGTTACAGAGATAGCTTTACTTACTTTTACAGGAAACATCACTGCTTATTTGCAGTTTACTTGATTTCGGGTCAGATGTACTTGCAACAAATGTGGAAATATTTGTTCAAAATACTCGCTTTTTGCAGATTTTAATTTAACATCAAATCTAAGCTAATAAAAGAACTCGTCAGGGGTTAGTGTTCACAGCCTGGAAGTCCAGTGGCAATACAGAAGGAGAGCGCTACAATGCTTGTACATGAAAACGTTGCCGACTTAAGATTTATATTACCTTTATGGTTATTTAATAATGTTGCATCAGATTCAGGTTTTTGTAATGTGAATGAGATATGAAGATGAAAGGAGTGGTAGGTAGAAAGAGCTGTAAGAAGCGTCCGGGGCTCTTTATATATCATCAACAAGAAATTCTCATGAAGAAACGGAGGAAAATTAAGAGGATTTTAGATATGATAAACGATTCGGCGCAGGAGGAAGAAAAATATTAATGAATACATGAAATTAGTGTATAAAAAGTAAAAAAGTAAATGTATCCCCGTAACAGGCCGTGGAGGCCCATAGGGTTGTGAGATGTTGAGGTTCCCACATTTTCTAGACAATCGGCTCATAGATGGCGGTAAGGTTGTCAGCCCTACGCTCCGGCTGCCCTTCACCCCCCAAGAATATTCCTAATACTCATTTCTGTTAGAGACTGAGTCGACACCAGAGTCAGTGCGGCTGGAGGGATTAGGTAAATTGAAAAAAATATTCAATCTTATTGAGATACGATCCCGCGACCTTTCAGCTTGTAGCATAGTGTCTCAACTAATTGAGTTACGGCAAAATAAGCAAATAACAAATGAAAAGGAACAACAATTCAATTAAGAAGAAAGAAACGAAATGACAGCCAGAAATTAAGAAATTATAAAATATAAACTACACGTCTGGTTGAAATTTAAAGTTTTCCTACTAACTACGATTTATTAAACGTTGTTTTGCCGTCGAAATAAAATGAGCGTATTCCTGCCTCTAATGAACTATTACGATCATTTTCAAGAGTTGCGCTCATTGAACTCCTGGACTCTATGCAACAAGCCTCTACTTTCTCCAGTCTCAGTACATTTCGTTGCAACATCGTCTTATCTCCAACACAGGACTCCATTAAGTTTTATCTCTTGGAATTTCGTTATAGAAGCTACTTGAAAGCTTAGGTGTTTTCTAGTAATGGCGTATAAAAGTCTTCTACATAATGTAAATGTCTGGAAATTGTGATGACTCCATGGTTCAAAGATTTCCCCACGTAGCTATTTTATAGACAATCGAGAAGTCTCCTCTGTAGAACCGGAATGCCTACCACGTGATCAACTCCTGGATCTTCTCCATAGGCAGTTTCATCCAGTTTTCATTTTCAAAATCACGTTCCCCATTATATTGTGCAGATCCTGAGTTTATGTGTCGTTGTATCCCATGAAGTTTTCCAAACAGATATACTAAAGAGGTCTGTGTTGCTCCCACGTCTGACACATACCCGATTCAGTCATTCTATTTCATTTTAACCACTACTAAAATATTCTGAGAAGAATTCATGTTATATTGAACCTCGTTGCGATGATTATTATTTATTTTATGCCTGTAGATTCTAAACGGTTCTGACTGTCATGGATGACACACAGAATTAGTGGGTTTTTGGACTTTTTCCATCGTCCGGAATTCCGGACGATGGAAAAAGTCCAAAAACCCACAAATTATGTTTCATTTATGCCTGTTTTAAATACTTAATAAAATATATTTGTATCAATGAAAGAATAATAAAATGATTATATGGGGGGGACGTACATTTCTGCAGGCACAAGTTATCCTCTTGTTAATGACACTACAATTGTCAACGTGTGATACCTTTCATATACTGTTCTTTATGCATCAAATTCATTGTACTTCACGAAGAGAGGAAAAGTTCCTTCTACCTACAAGACTGTCAAGCTTACACTTTCACTTGTTTCTGGGCTTATGTCTTAATTTTACTCCATCTTACTCTTTACGTGAAACTATGCTTCTACTGGATGTCTTCGTGAAGATTTCAACAGTTCTATACATGAGATCAGGGACTCGAATTTGGAACAGGATTTTAGTAACACAATGTACACAATCATCTTTGCGTTCCAATTAATGTTATGGAGCCTTTGTAGTGGGTGAAATACTATCATCATAAGACAACAAAATTATGCATATATACCTAACGCAAGAGTGATGCTGTTCGTTAATTTCCCCAGAAACCCATAAGCAGATTTTCTTGGAAGACTGGAGAGTTCTGGGAAATCTAACTTCCTTCTTACGATGTTCCATGTTAATTCCTGGTTCGGATGCCGCATTTATTGACATATATTTTCCGTGCTTTTATTCCATTCCCCTTGAAAAATGCTGATCCAGTATTTCAAGACTGTTTACTTCTACGCCTCAACCAAATCACCCACGTGAATAAATAATTACCTTACCGAAGGTCATACGGAACAGGAGCCGAAGTTTCAACATTGCTGATACCAAATAAGCCATCGGATACCATTCTTTCATCTGCGTTCTTTACAGCCTATATTCTTAATATGCATCTTACTTTACCCTGTACCTTCTACATTTTCACCCAAGTTTCCGAAGAGGCATTTCCACCAAAATTCTGCAAGAATTTTTATTTTCCAAAGCTTATATATGCTCGAACCATTGTATCCATATAGATTTCTATAATCTGACAATATTAGACGGCTTGTATAATAGACTAAAGTCATCAAAATATGACGACCTGAACTGCTGAATTATTTCATTCGCCTTTGGTCCGAATATTTTCTGAATGCCTTATTCTCACCGCCATAAATTTGGGCTCTTCTTCCAAACAAATTTACCGCGTTGCAGGCCCACAAAATTGACAAACAATACGTGTATTTTCGTATATGCAAATTTTCAGTTTCTTGGAAAGTCCGAATTTGCTGGTGTTTTCTTTTCCTGGTTTGATTGTCTCACAGCGGTGGTTATGAAAAGTTCTATATTCTGGGATATAACGCATCGCAGTCTTATTTCTGCTTGATTTTTGTTTCATGTAGTTTCTTGCTTAGTTTATTTTCGACCCCGAAAATGGAGGCAATATATTCCTCCGAAAAGTCGGTTTGTTTCGCAAACGGACTACACGGCGCTATATCTTACAAGATAAAACGATTGGTTAGTGTTGTTTCTGAGTACTCAAAGTTTTATAAGTAAATAAAAAGTAAAGGTATCTCTGTAACCGGCCGTGGAGGTCCATAGGGTTGTGAGATGTTGAGGTTCCCACATTTTCTAGACAATGGGCTCATAGATGGCGGCAAGGTTGTCAGCCTAAGCGCCGGTCGTTCTTTACCCCCAGGAACATTCCAAGAATATTCCTGGTACTCATTTCTGTTAGAGACTTAGTCGATCCCAGGGCCATAATGCGGATGGGAGGATTAGGTAAATTGAAAAAAAATCCAATTACCTCATCGGGATTCGATCCCGCAACCTTCCGGCTTGTAGCATAGTGCCTCAACCAAATACGCTACCGCGTGCCCCCTAAAGTTTTATACATTTTCAAATTGATACTGATGAATAACTTTCTTCTGGCTATCTAAATAAACAGACAGAAAAGAAAAACCTAACAGACTGTGTAAGTAATACCAAGATACATGATTCTCATACCAGTTAATAGTTACTCAGCTAATCTAAATGCATCCAGGTTCCAAGGAACTTCAAGGTTCAATGAAGCATTCAAGTAACATGTGACTTGATAACGATTTTCGCTATGTTCGGTCACTTTTATTTATCTCGGCATAACGATAATTCGAATAATATTTGCATTTAAATTAGTACGAACTATCGAAGCTGCTGTGTGTCCTCATTATCCCTGGCATTCTTAGAATTTTCCTCAGTAAATGGCCCACTTTGTCTAAATGAGTTAAAAAAAGTGAGCAGTAAGAAGACTGCCTTGGGAGTTTTCTGTGGCTCTCGGAACCGTTGAAGTGAATAGAAAGTGAAGTTTAGTTTGGTTTTAACTTTCAACAGCTTCGGTCGCGTTGTGTTTCTTACTAAGTGGTTTCTCTTCTAGGTGAGTACCAGTGGCAGTTACATTCCCACGCGGAGGTCTGAGGTTCGATGTCACTTATTCATTCAATAATATCGGAAAAATAAACCATGAGAAGAATAGAAGTTGCAATATTGTATTGTTTCTATTGTACTGAAATAAAATATATTAACAAGTTAATTCGGAAGTGAGACAGCNAAGAACTTTTTATTAAAGTGAAGACTGTCCTCTACCAGGGGTTCGAATCCTGACCGAAGCAAGGATTTTTATCCTATGTTTCGTGTTGGTTTGCAACGGAATCTTAAGAACCTAACTTGTGTCTATGAGATTCGGTAATACGAAATTAATTATGAATCTCAGTGGACTACTTTAAATAATCGCAGAAAATAGAAGTTTGTTTAATTCATACAACGTATGTTGTTTATTTAAGAACTAATTAAGCAAGTCTAAGCCACCGGTAATTTTCTTATCTACGTCTGGATTAAGAGATCGATGAGAAAAAGACGTCAGACTCAATGTTTACTGATTTCATTAATTTCTTTATGCATAAATTCATATGATCACGATATCATAGACATGATTGGGTTCATGAGAGTATTAGGAAAATCTTCAACGATCCTGGCATTCAGGGCGTTATCCTTTACATTGCGGAGTGAGATCACAGATGTGTACATGATCAAGGGGGTGGAGTTCACTCCAGGTTAGAGTATACAGGATTTTTCAAGGAAACGTTCGGAACTTTGCATGTCTCATGGACTTTTATGATAATTTGTTATAGATAAAGACCCATTGCTCACGGAATTAATTTACAACCTACATACTATATTAAATACAATTATATACGAATCTCGTCGCAGATAAAGCTATCAATAACAGATATATCCGGTATTCAGGGCCAGTCCTTAAACAAAATTTAGAGTTCCATTTTATCGACTTATTTTAACAACATTAGTCTATCAATTAGAGGCAAAAAATATATTTAGTACTTTCTCGGTATTCTGTGTTTTAAATGAGAGTGATGGTCCTTAATAACAAAGAGTTACTCATTTTTTTACTCACGTAATATAACCCTTGCATTATGAGCTATATTTGAGAAATGTGACAGATAAAACTTCAATTCGAACTTTAATAAATCTGAGGTTACAGTGATCAAAGTAAAGTAAGTAAAGGTATCCCTGTAACAGGCCGCGGAGGCCCATAGGGTTGTGAGATGTTGAGACTCCCACATTTTCTAGACAATCTGTTCACAGATGGTGGTGGGGTTGTCAGCCTTGCACGCCGGCCGCCCTTTACCCCCAGGAATATTCCTGGTACTCATATATGTTAGAGGCTGAGTCGACCTCAGGGTCATAGTACGGCTGGAAGGATTAGGTCAATTGAAAAATATCCACCTCATCGGGATTCGATCCCGCGACATTCCGACTTGCAGCATAGTACCTCAACCAACTACGCTACTAGATCAAAATGAAATTCATTCACAACTTAAAATTCTTCTGCGATGTAACGACTTATTTCAAACTTTTTAAGTTATCTGCCGTCATATGATCAGACGATAAAGAGCGACCGGTCGGTAGGAAATATAAAGAAAGCGGTCGTGGTATATTTCAATTTATTACCTATTTAGGCAGAAAGACTAAGCAAAAGAACGATGACCGTTAGTCAGCGAAGCACATCTCCGGAATGGGAGTTGTAAACAAAAAAGAAAGAAAGGTAAACACATTTTCTTAAAATCAACTTAATTATCTAACAAACTAGGACTAAATAAACAATGTATACAGAAAGCCTATCGCATGCAATATATACTACGCTTTTTCCCTTCCCCTCAAGTTTTTATTCAGTGATGGGTTCACTTTCAGTCTCCCATGTTATCTGACAAATAGCCGAATAATATGTCTTTCATAAATTGTTCACACTCAAACCCCCTCAGACAAAGAGTGGTACCAAAAACCAAAAACTGATCATCAGTCATCAGCAGCGACTTGAAGCACAGAGCAAATGATGCTCGAGATGGTTCAAGTTCGTATAGCAACAGGCGTGACCAGAGTGGTTTGAACGGCTGTTGTACTGCGATGTGGAAAGCAAATGGAAAAACTACCACATTAACAATTTTTCTGGATAGTCTCTTTCCAAAAACAGAAGATCGCATTAAGTGGAGGAACTGTTTTGGAAGAGACTGTGGACCTGTCGTCTGACAGATTACTGATGAATGAATGAAATTGCTGTGTTAATGAACCTTATAATATGTCGCCCGTGTTAGAAAACTTAATCTGTCGCGCATTCTTCTGTTTTGAAACACAATGAAATTGTAGCAGGAGACAGGCGCCTCTACTTGTAGAACTTCCAAAAGCTGGACGTCCATTTCATGTATTTGCAATCCAGTCACAATATTCCGTAATGAAAAAATACAAAATACTGAGCAAAAGCTTCTAAAGAAGAACATTTTTCTTCATGAAGTTCAAAAATGATATTCAATTAAAGAGTGTAATATTTAATTTATAAAGTAGATCAAATGTAAAGGTGAAAGTAAAGCTATCCCTGTAACAGGCCATGGAGGCCCATAGGGTTGTGACACTTTGAGGGTCCTACATTGTCTAGAAAATCGACTCACAGATGGAGGTAAGGTTATCATATATGATCTTGTATGATNTATTACTTAAACATTTTTATTTACAGATCTAGTGGCTGAAGCATTTAACAAATTTATTTACTCTGGAACTTCAACGTCAAATTGTTTTTAACTGAATACGAAAAACGTAAATTTGTGTTATTTCTAATTCTGAATTTCAGCATCCTGTTGCAATTGTTTAACTTAAGGTCCATGCATTTATCGTCCTTCAATATTGCAACACTTGTTAATTCACAACTTAATCTTAATCCTAGTTTAACATTTTACACTTTGACACAATATATTTCGGCCCCAAACGACCATCTTCAGGTGTCTTGATATGTTACAAATATACAATACACTGTGTTAGTCCGTGTTAAAATCATACGCGGTAATTCTCTTATCAAGGTAAAATAAGATAAAAATCTATTAGAAATTCTATTAAAAATAGTAAAGACAACACCACACGCTGTGGAGGAAACACGCAAACCAGGGGTATATGGCAGTCATAGCTGAAAAGTAGGCTACGAACGTGAGGGGCAAGCTGCCGGAACCAAACTCCTGGGTCAGGCATACAATTATGAGCAATGGACGTCACTCCTTGTGATATAAAATACGAGAATGCACCAAAATAACGTGGATTTAATAGCAATTCTAATGGTTTCTATCTTGTTTTATCTTGACAAGAGAACTACCGCGTGTGATTTTAACACGGACTAACACAGTGTAACAGTTTTAACATAATTTAATAAAATATTTGTAACATATCGAGACACCTGAAAATGGCCGTTTTGGGGCCGAAACATTTTGTGTCAAAGTGTAAAATGTTAAACTAAGATTAAGATTAAGTGGTGAATAAACAAGTGTTGCAATATTGACGGACGATAAATACATGGACGTTGTCCTGTTTCATTTTTTTTTTATTTTTATTTTTCCTTGGCACTACAGCCCCAGTGGACCTAGGCCTATCTCCATGAACGTCTTCTTTCACCCTGTTTCATCTGCTCTGCAGGATATTTCATGAAGCTTTATTCTGTCCTTCAGGAGGTACAGGACTATAATTGCGATATCAACTACTGCATTTCTTTCATAATTCCTGTTTTGTTCAGACGAGCATTCAAGCAATTACTAAATGCCCTGCAGCCGAGATGTGGAACTTGATCGCACTTAAGAGTCAACCGACACAAAAATCTTGAACAGTTTTACAGCGAAGTAGCATATTACGGCGAAGAAACTGAAAAACGCACGTCTGTGCCAAATGAAAAGCTTTTGCATGAGAGTACCCCCAATATTAGTGTCGAGCCTTTTCGAAGATATACACTGCATCTACTCGATTATTTAATTTTCGTGACGTTTTATAATGGGACATGGTGTTCACTTATTGTTCACACATTTCCCGGGAAGCAGGTATGGCGATTTAATGTGAACATATAGGAAACATTTCATCTGGAGGATGACTCCGGGCGTTCCGAATTGGTCCGATATTTTCGAACACTGGGCACTGATGAAATCCAGCCTTGAAGTGTTCAGTGGTTCTGAGAATAACAAGAGGTTAAGTTTTCACACATGGCAAAAAGAAGCGTCGAAAAGAGTTGGAAAGTCAACAATCAAATACAATAACATTAAATTAAAAACAAATATGTAGACTTCATTCGGAAATGTAGGGAGATTCAATTGTAGAAGCCTGAGAACTAATAATTATAAATCACGAAGTAATTCAAAGAAGTGCATAAGCCTGATTTGTGGGTTCGAATCCCATTCAGGGCATGGATATTCAGTGTTTGTGCGTATGTGCGCGTTTCTCTGTGTTCCTGTACATTTAGAAGCTTTGCGACGAGCTGATCACCCTCCCCAAAAGTCCTACCGAATGTATAAGATCTAGTAAACTGAAGAGAAACGGAGAGTTTCATGGAGGTAGGCCAAGGTCCATATTGGGGCTGTAGCGCCAAAGAATAAAAAAGAATATGTAGAAATAATCAGGCTACAAAGCTGAGGAATTTGTTTCCCTCCGTTGGAGACACAGTTCGGTACAACACTTCGTGTTCATTGATCTGCAGCACACCACGTGTACTCTCAGACTTGAGGAAATTTCACTAACTGGGCAGGCAATGGGTGCCAAATTTTTATTTAACTTTATTTAGTTATTTAATAGCATTCTGCTGACTTAGAACAAAGTTATGAGATTGTAAATTAGCACACAAGGAATGTGGCAGGTGCTCATGAACTATCACGAAACTCATCTGCAACATATTTTTTATGAATGCTGAATAAACCCATTTATTTATCTAGTCTCGGGCAATTATTCATAACCTGTCTTCGTCTTCGATCTTTCTTCCTGTCTTCCCAAGTTTTTCCTTCTGGCGCGACAGAAACTGTTACGTAACTCCAGATGGGTGTTCGGCCGGTCGTTGTTCCCCGGGTCGTGACTGCGGAAGGAAGGAAGACGCCAAGCGAGAGTTGCCTATCACGTAACTTAACCTACTTGGACAAGTCAGACCTGCTTAATGGCCTTACATTGAACGAGTTACTCAATCTTAGAGCATAACGTGCGCATGTCTTACTAGAATGTTGACTAGGAAAATGCAGTATGTTGCCTGTTCTTTATGATTTGCTTTCAAAAGACCTTGGATTGTGGCCAAGGGCCTGCTTACTTGACTGCTTTCAGCAGTACATGTGCGGTCAAGCAATGAGGGCAGAGAGAACAGTTTTACCCGCTTTCATATTAGTTTCATGTTACGTTTATTGATAGTAATATATGAGAAAAGCCGGTCACGGTAGCCGAGCGGTCTAAGGCATGCATTGTCTTCGATCGCTTGGAAACCGGGATCGTGGGTTCGAATCCCACTCAGGGCATGGATGTTTAGTTTGTGTGTGTGCGTTTTTCTGTGTTTGTGTACAGGTAGAGGCCTTGCGACGAGCTGATCACCCGCCCAAGGAGTCCTACCGAATGTTTAAGATCTAGAAAAACCGAAGTGAACGGGGAAGTTCATGGAGGTAGGCCTAGGCCCACTGTGGATGTAGTGTCAAGGGGGAAAAATGTATGAGAAAGCCGGTCACAGTAGCCGCACGGTCTAAAGCATGTACTGACTTCGCTCGCTCGGATGCTGGATCGTGGGTTCAAATCCCACAGAAGGCATGGATGTTTGGTATGTGTACGCATTTATTCTGTTTTTGTGTAGTGATATGTTTAGATAGCTGCCTTGAGACGGACTGATCACTCGTCCAAGGAGTCGCACCGACTGTGAAAAATTATTACGGATCTGAATAAAAACCCTGGCCGCTCCATAGCTCAAGCGGTTAGTCGCTGGCTTCCCACAGCGGCGGCCTGGGTTCGATCCCGGGTCTGGTTAAGTGAGGTTTGTGGTGGACAAAGTGGCACTGGGGCGGGTTTTCTCCGAATACTTCGGTTTCCCCTGCCAATCTTCATTTCACCAAATTCTCCATCATCATAATCACCCGGGGCAGGCTACAATAGGCCCATCAGTGGCCGCCTTGCCGAGTGGACACAGTTGGACTCCACCCTCCACTAAGCGAATTAAACAAAATAAAAAGGTTGGGCCCAGAATGGGCTGGAAGATCAGTTAAAAATATATGAGAAACAATTATGACAGAGGAACGGAAACTGCATGGTGAAGATTTATGAAGTTATTGCTGGGCATTACTTTACAGAGCAGACTGTAAATTGAAGAAACTGGAAATCAAATACTGCAAAAAAGATAGCTAAATTATAAATTTAATTAGAATAATTTTGGTGAGGAAATAGCTCGGAAAAGTTTACTTGAAAGACCAAAGAAAAAGATGGGAGGATCATTTTTAAAGTAAATCATAGAGAAATAAATGGGGAGAACGTGAGGTGCATGGAACTGGCATAGAATCCTGTCCAGTTGCATCTAAGGCATTATGGTTCTTAAGTAGGTATTTATTTTATGTCACATGATGGTTGAAACACTTGTCTGTTAAAACTTTGCTCTGACGGAAGAAAGAGTCAGAAATCTGAATTATCTACAGTCATAAACGAGGTCGGTAACAAGAGAACAGATTTTAAACCGTAGTCTCTTTATTTTGTTCTTACTCTTACACCGATGATAAATATGGGACATCACAGTGATCTTGTGGCCTGAGTAGAATATGATATTTGGTTAACTCGAAATATATGATCTCGGTTTCGTATCCCGTTCATAATACGAGCTTATTTTCACGTCTTCCTGTACTGTATCAACTTGTGCATGTAGAAACAAGCCCATCGCAATGGCCGCGTTTTCTAAAGAATGAACCGTCTTCGCCAGATCGAACACTGGGATTGTGTATTCAAATCCCACTCAAGGCATGGATGTATGTTTGCGCTTATTCTGTGTTTGTGCTGTTCTGTGTGTAGGCAGTGGCTTTGCGACGGGCTGATCCCCCACCCAAGGGGTCCTACCGACTGTGAATAGGATTGAGAAACTGAAAAAAGCGGTCAAGGTCCACAGGGGCTGTAGAACCATAGATGGAGAAACCAAGCAACATGCCTATCCCTTGTACAAAGAAATTTGGCATATGTACAGCGAATGCCTTATCAAGGAAGCTCTGGATGGGCTTGGAGACTTCAAATTATGAGGCCAAACTATTCAAACTGTGAAATATGCAGATGACCTTGTGTTAATGACTAAGGAAGAAACTGTGCTGCAGGGTATGATTGACAGACTAATCGAAATTGGAAGGTGCTATGGCATGGAAATGAATGTGGAAAAAACAAAAGTAATGAAAATTTCGAGACAACCAACCCCAGTCACAATAAAGATAGACCAAAGCAACTGGAGAATGTGAAATGTTTTAAATATTTGGGTAGCTTGTTAACAGATGATAGAAGGTGTACTTGTGAAATTAAATCTAGGATTCCATGGCAAAAGCTGCATTTAGCAAGAAGAAAAATTTTTTACCGGGAAATTGGACTTAAATTTGAGGAAGAAACTAGTGAAATGCTACATTTTGAGCATGGCTTTGTATGAGGCTGAAACTTGGACACTTAGGGCAGTAGATCAGAAACACCTGGAAAGTTTCGAAATGTGGTGTTGGAGAAGGATGGAGAAGATCAGTTGGACCGATTATGTGAGAAATGAAGAAGTGTTAATTAGAGTCAGTGAGCAGAGGAATATCCTACACGAAATAAGAAAATGGAAGGCTAATTGAATTGGTCATATCTTACGCAGTAACTGCCTTCTAAAAGAAGTTATTGAAGGAAAGATAGAGGGGCGGATAGAAGTGACAAGAAGACGAGGAAGAAGACGTAAGAAGATACTGGATTACCTTGGGGACAGAAGAGGATATTTTCATTTGAAGGAGAAAGCTCTAGATCGCATTAAGTGGAGGAACTGTTTTGGAAGAGACTGTGGACCTGTCGTCTGACAGATTACTGATGAATGAATACTGTTATGTAACGATGGCTCTCCAAATCCGAACGAAACAAATGGTCTAACCCATGACAGCTGAAGGGTGGAATTCTTCATAACAGCTACTGTGAGGCATTTCAATCCTACAAACTACAGAAACTTTATTCCGGATAGCGAGCAATCCGACTTCTTTTCTAACTGAGCACTTACCGGATGCAAAACTGGAACTGTACCCTTACTGCAGTCTGTTAGTACCAAATACTCTTATCTTCCTACTAGCCGGTTCGAGCCTTGGCCTTATTGCTTATTAATCAGTAATCTGAGTCATTTAATCGTGAATTTAACTAATGCAGTGATGCAAAGGCGCAGCTACCGTGTCCTGGCATTGTACGTGTATCAATGTTGAAAAAGGAAATCTGAACACATGAGAGCACAGAACCTACAGGCCGTGCCTTTACACCTGATTCTTGGATTGCGACTCAGGAGTAATACGAGAAGCAGTAGCCTTGGCAGTGGTTCCAGCAATGAAAGAGGGAGGGACGGTGACGCATTATAACTAACATCCAGTTACAGCATATATACACCCTGCAATCCTTACTTCAGTTAGTGGACTGGATCAAATGCCTTAGCAGTCTACTGAGAACAGCTAGGACAATGCGTACTTTGTTTCGTGGTGCTGTCATTTGGCCTAGAATTATTTACTCAACATGTCCCATACATCTGATGCCGGTGTTTCACGTTATTTTCGGCGCAGGATTTGTTTTACAGGGACCTGGATGTTGTAACGTCCGTTATTGTTGAGAATTAGTCAACAGCCGATTTCGTATTGACTTGCTTCTTGCAACTGTGTTAGATTTCTGTCACTAACATCCTTCGAAACTTGGTTACAGTTACCATATACCGGTTAATATAGACCAAAGTTTGCATTAACACCATTATTCAGCTATATAATTTATAGTTATTGGATAACCAACTCGGCAAGTTCATGTCGTATAAAAATGTTTTACTGAATATTCTGGATAAACCAAAATTACATCCCATGCAGTAATATATATTTATGCATACTTTATTTTCGACTTACAATTATATTAGTGTGATTGCAAATGGACTTCTGTAATGGTCATCTCTTCAGAGATGTGAACATAAAAGAATTACCTTTTATGCCCTAAAATTATACATATGCTTCAAAAGGACACTATGCATCATAGATATTAGAGCCTTTCAAGAGGAATCGAAGGAAGAAATAAAAAGAATAGATTGTATAGATGCTAGACCATTTAAGACCTTAGATCGTTCTAACACGGGGATCACAGCCTGGAATTTTGTTCGGGCTATGGTGTGCGTACAATCGTCTGTTGCTCCTTATATCAAGAAGCAGAGACTTTATGGTAGACCGATCTTCCGTTCTGACACCTCTGAACTTAATTGGAGTCATTTCAGAATTAATTGTGTCTGGGAAGAAGCGACAAATTCTAATCAGTGGAAACGCAACAAGGAGAAATTTATTCTGCAGAATAAAAATGGAAACAGGCATACGATGTTTATAATTAGGTTGGCTGATATTTTCTCGTTAACGTCGGTAGAAATATTTACCCTTAGCTGCCATGTAAGCAGGTAAGTTCATCTTTCCGAAATTAACTGAACACCTGTATTCTCTCTGAGAAAACCAAGGAGTTCAAATATAATTTTAATGTCAAGATATTTTAAGAACGGAAACAAACAGAGCAGATTGCCAAAAATTATGTAATTGACCAAGGGGAATAAGAAATCCAGAGATAACCCATTCATAAGTTCTCTGTTACATGCGTTAAATCGTAAGTTTTCATTAAATATGCAGGCTGGTCGCGCCATAGTTCAAGCGGTTAGTTGCTGGCTTCGCACCGCGGCAGCCCGGGTTCGAGCCCAGCTATTGTCAAGTGGGATTTGTGGTGGAAAGTGGCGCTGGGGTAGGTTTTCCCCGAGTACTTCGGTTTCCCCTCCCAACCTTCATTCCACTAAATTATCCATCATCATAATCACCCGGGGCAGGTACAATAGGCAAATCAGTGGCCGACGTGCCGAGTGGAACCAGCTCAACTCCACCCCCCCTCATGAGAATTAAAAAAAATGCAGGCTCTCTATGATGGACTTTCGTTTTCAGCCATTACTTATATATAGGATACATAGGTAAGACGAAAATTATCTAGACAATAAAGTAGACAGATATATGTACCACCTGTAATGTAAACATTCAAATTATTTGTGCTATACAACGAAAGTCCGTGTGCAATTCTGTCCCCAATAACATGAAGAATTTAATGGATTTCATGAATCTTCATACGTCTCTGCAACCAATGCTTGGGTGGCCGTGTAGATAGACTATTCATATGACTTATTCCTAGCCCTGTTCGATTCTTCCTACCTTATTTATTTCGACGTTTTAAACTTTTTAATTTATGGAATATTTTTGTGATGAGGTCGTTGTTGAGCAATCTGGAACGAATTCAACCTCGGAATATTGTGTTATTTTCTTTCTAGATCCTCGGTTTTCATGCCCCTACTTTCACTATCACACCTCAGAGCTGGCGCCGTCACCGTAATGGTGTTATTGCATTCACCGTTCATGGTTTTAATTGCTTCTCATTTATTCAGTAAATCAGGTTGCTGAATCATCAGTGGAGGTTTGGAGGTTGAAGGACATTGACAATGCGACATTCTACAAAAATTATTGATTGAGAAAAGGGGAGGCTGTGGCTTTTCTCAAGTACGAAGTTGACATTCGAGTGATCAGACGGAAGAACACAAAAATTATCTTATAAATATTGGGATGGAACGATTTTAATTGATGAATTTTTAAGTGTCATTTGATAATTGTCCGTTGCAAATGGCCTCGGGCTGATGAAATAAATGCATGCTACACGTAACGCTCTACAGCCCTCGCGGACCTTGGCCGCTTTTCAATTTCTTAATTTGTACACAAACGATAGGACTCCTTTTAGGGGGGATCAGACCGTCTCAAGGCCACTACCTATACACAGGATAACACAAACACAGACATCCATGCTTCAAGTGGTATTCAAACCCACGATCCCAGTGTTTGAGCGGACGAAGACAGTTTATGCCTTGGAAGGCGCGACCCTTGTGATCGTCACGTAACATATTGTCACGTGTTGGGTGTATAACGCGACGAGTAACTTCACGCCTTATTTGATATAGCGAATTTATTGCACATTCGCTCCACACTTATAGAATCTTCCAATTACTGTCATTGGCAGTATCACAAATAGTAGACTACAATTAACTGGTTACTCTTTCTGGCTCAATACTCACTACCCACTAACTAATCATTCACTACTACTGAATAGTGTTCGCTGCTCCTTATTTAGCCTCGGCACGGAGAACACAGAAAACAGTTACGTGATAGGTACCGCTGTTGCCTGATGCCGTGTTTACAGGTTGCCTAGCAACAATGTTGAGAGTTATTTACTGCTCTGTAGCAACAGCGGCATCCCTTGGTAACGTCACCGCGGGAGGGGGCGAGGTGTTGACTGGCCTGTTACCGTAGCAGTGGCAACGCTCCGAAGGTGTTACGTCACCACTAGCGGGTGAAGGGGTGTCTTGCATAGCGCAAATACGTCACAATATTAACGGTGTGGAAAAGAAGAAGGATAATCTGGCAACTTGTGAAATAGCTACTGTTTCATGGCTTCCAGCCCTTATGTTACAATTCATTATATCATATTTAATTTTATGTTGTTTTCCTATCAAAAGTTTAAGAACTATAATATTCGGCTTCTTTGCTAACGTTCCTCTACACTTTGTTTTCGTTCCTATCATTTCTCTAACTTTTCTGAAAAAAACTCTATAATGCAAATCCTAATTGTGTCCGTTCTTGTCTAATTGCTCGTAACACTGCACCTAATCCGTCTAGTTGTTATATATAATACTTAAGAAATGCAAGGCTATAAAGGTATAATCACAATAACAAATTTCAGTCTTTGCTTCGAAGTGTCGCACAATATACACAGTGCCTAGAACGAATATCTATCACAGTGGACGTGCGTTCTAAGGCATGGCCAATCTTCGCTCGCTCGAACGATGGGATCATGGGCTCGAATCCCACTCCAAGGATGGATATCCATATGTGCGTTTATTTTGTGTCTGTGATGTCCCGTGTGTAGGTAGAGGCCTTGCGACGGGCTGATCACTCGTCCAAGGAGTTCTACCGTCTGTGTAAAAAAATATGACAGAACTGAAGATGAGGCCAGGGTCCAACAAAAGGTTATATAGAGCCATGAACCAACGTACAAATCGCAAGCCCTTGTCATTGAAGTACTTGATGCAACGTCAATAAATCATTTATTACCAAATTAATTACCTGGTATCTGGGTTGTGATACAGCTCATGGCTTCCATATACAGACTCTATTGATCGCAACCTAATAACTTTCTCTAGGACTCATTAGATATGTCGCTTATGACACTGACACTTTTAAATTGGCCTTACTTGATATCTGAAAAGATCTGAGAAAGAAAAGTTCCTAGATTTTCGTGCACATACACAGCTATTCAAGCATTTTCAGCAACGGAAATTATATATTGCTACGAAAACTTTGTAAAAGAAGAAAGTTTTCTAAATAAAATGTATGGAAAGAGTAGGAAATTGACAGATTATTTACTTAAGAATAATTACGTTAGTCTGTGTTTCAGATGACACATGAGCTGCTCCAGAAACATCTCGTGAAACAATGAAGATCGGCTCAAGAGAGGGAGAAGGAGATAGCATAAACGGGGACTGCTCTTGCTGCTGTAATTATCCTAGTTGCCATGAATGTTGCGACAGCCTGTCCAAGCAGCCCCTCAAGGAGCAGGCTGGGATGGACAGATCTTGTTCCAGCTGGAGTAGATGTAAAAGGTCCACTATTACCAGTTTCTATAAAGGTGAGTTTCTTTAATAGTTTCTTAAGTTATTATGCAGCCGCTCATAGTGGCAGCGCGGTCATAGGCATAACCTGTCTCCGTTCGCTCGAATGCTGGGATCGTGGGTTCAAATCCCACTAAATGCATGGATATCTCTGTGTGCGTTTATTCTGTGTTTGTGATGTCCTGTATGTAGGTAGCGGCCTTGCGACGGGTTGATCCGCTGTCCAAGGAGTCCTACCGTATGTGTAAAACAGATTACAGATTACAGGCGGCCAGGATCCAACAAAGGGCTGCAGAGCGATTGACGAATGAAGTTACTATGCTGATAAAACATGCAGAACTATCTACAGGCATGGAAGAAATATTAAGGTGATGTAACTGGATCACCAGGGAAAGCAATTATTCTTTTTTCAGTGAAGGTTACCTAATTTTTCTTAAATGCTTTCACATGTCTGCAGAAATTTGTCAGATATGTATTTCTGTCTATATAAAGTAGAAGTTTACTTTTGTAGAAAATTCTCATGAAGACTGTAGACAGCAAATTCCTGAAAGCTGTGAGAAGTTTTCTGGAAAGATTTTCCACAACATAACAATGCCTTCTCTTTATCACACACTAGACTTTGCATCGCATAAACTGTACACATGGCCTTGAACTTCACGCATCGTACCCTTTTTAAGACGAGACACATCGAACTGTCTTATCAGACGAAAGAGAAAATATAAACCATGATGGGCTCCGTGTTCACGTGATATTCCATTCCACATAAGCCTGATATGAAAGAACGGTTTTCCAATAATTTCCAATGACGTAGGGCTTCAGAACGTAACATTTAAATCTTTATCAGTTCAAAATAATTGTTTCGGCCTTAATGTTGGTACTGTTTATTTTGTACTCGTAGATCCAAGAAATATAAATATAAAACTAACTGAAACCTGTATAGCGACTGGCTACGAGTTGGACGACCGAGGGGTCAGAGTTCGAGTCCCGGTAGAGTCAATCGTTTTTTTTTTCAACGTCATCCCGACCGGCTCTGTGCCCCATCCAGCTTCCTATCCAATGGTTACCGGGGTCTCTTTCCACGGGGGTAAAGCGGCAAGGTTGTGAAGCTGAACATTACCCTCCAACTAGTGCAGAGGTCAAGAAAATGCGGATCTATATAATGACTCCAAAATACGCCTTCATGGTGTAGTGCTTAATTAATTAAGCACGGGTGCAATTTTACCCTTTTTACTCAAACAAAACATGACCTTCATCCTGTGTTTCGTTGAAATCGATATCATTGGATGTCACAGGGAAGCGGTCAGGAGAATGTAGATGCCCTTATAGGTGACTGAAAATAAGACAAATTGAGCTCCAGTGACATAGCGGATTGATGGAAATTGGTGGAAATTTTCAGAAGTTAAAAAAGCAAGAGGAAAGAAAAACATATTCGCATACACGACAACGTAAGTTTCTCTTTCCGTATGGAATAATTGTGATATTTATTGTTTATTTTGGCACGGTGTGAAAATCTCAGACTAGTGTGTCAAATGATAGGATGATTTGAGAATGATGAATTGGAAATCATTGGAAGGAAGAGGTAGTGGCCTAATAAAGGTATTATTCTAGAATTCCCCTAGAGGACCTGAACAAAACGACGAAAATCTCAGACAGTATTACCAGGGCCCCGCCAAAGTTTAGAACACAGCACCTCCAAATATAAATCCAGAGAGTTATTGCATGTTAAGGAAAAATGGAACGGAGTTTGGGAGGTTATTAGAAAAGACACAGAAAAACACATAGTTACTATAGGATTCTGACGATGGCGTAAAACACACAGAGATATTGGATTTTCGGACTTTATCCATCGTCCTGGTTTTTAAGATAACTAAGAAAAACACGACGTTTCGGAAACTGGATCTGTTTCCTTCCTCAGGGGAAACACCTATTCTGTTTGGTCCCTTAGAAAGATTGAGGCTAGCTCTTTCTAAGGGACCAAACAGAATAGGTGTTTTCCTTCACCTGAGGACGGAAACAGATCCAGTTTCCGAAACGTCGTGTTTTTCTTAGTTATCTTAAAAACCAGGACGATGGATAAAGTCCGAAAACCCAATATCTCTGTGAGAAAACCACTTATCCTATGATAAGGAAATTCCTTATGAAATACTCGATAAGTCTAAAACTATTATAAGCTTCGCGGTTTTCTACGTCCTTATTAAAAAATTTGTTCACCCCTGTTGTAAACGAATGCGACAGCGTTGAAGCATCGGCACGATTCAGAAAAGAAAGCCGGAAGAAAAGCTTAGTAATGACACTACGGTATGAACTTTCATCTACTAATTGTGCACACACTATCTGTGATGAAAATGTGAGGATACTGTCGAGTGCCAACATGAAGGCCATCATCAACCAAGACATAATTGCAAAGAAACGCACTAGGAGAGCCCCGAGCGGCACGTTATATAATCACAAGAAATGAGAGGCGAATGAGTTCATGGTACTACATTTTGCACATACTTCACGCAGTTAATTACTTCCTTTGTAAGATTTAACACGAAGGACTAGAGAGAATAGATAGTTAGAAGCAGACAAGGGAATAGTAACATGCACTTTCCGATGGTAGGTATTGGAGAGGTTTATACCCGTAGGCTCATGAAACCGGTGTAAACAGACAAAGTGATGAATATTGTGGAACAGAGCAAAAAGAAATAAGCAATAAGAAACAATAATGTTTAGTTATTTTACTAACCTATAATCTAACACGTGCCCACCACGTATTGTCCTGTGTGTAGGTAGCGGCCTTGAGACGGGCTGATCACTCAACCAAGGAGTCCTACCGTGAGTGTAGAAAAGATTACGAAACTGAAGAAGACGCAAGGACACAACAAAGGGCTACAGAGCCATTGATGAATGAATGAAATGAAATAACCTAACACACGAAAGAAAAAGAAAACAACATTTTTCACGTTCGAACGTAGTAAGTAATTTTCGTCTGGCGGCAGCGGGCAGTGTCAAGGCCGAATCCTGATATTGCAATTTAGAGACTGAGGAAAACAACAAAAAATCCATCGTATTGGGCAGTATGCAGCCAAGAGCGCAATTCAATACTTCAGAATACGAGTCTGCAATTTTATGATCTATACAAGTGTGTTCGTGTTTTGAACAGTGTGCAGATGACGGAATCAAGGAGTGGCCTAATTCCGAAGGAAGGCGGGAAGAGTAACCGTCGCCACTTAAGTTTCTGCTTCACGTTCGCTCCGAGGGTTCTTGCAGTTTACATAATGACCTTGAACAGACCAGATATATTGACGGCTGATCGAGAACTTAGGAAAAAATTACTTGACAGGCTTTGAAAGAATGGGTTCCGAAGCAGCATTGTTGTGTTTAAAATGCGTTATCCTCTTAATTGTCCCGAATACCTGAAGATAACTGCGATGAACTGTCCCAGTTTTCCGAGCCGAGGTTCGAATCAATAACCTCCAACTCAAGATTCAGACACGTCTCGGTACAATAAAGTACAACAAAGTATAAAGGGATAGAAAAGATCAGTAAAAAGATTAAAGCTATCTTTATAAGAGACCAAGGGGGCCCATAGGATTTTGAGACGTCGAGGTTCCCGCATTTTCTAGGCAATCAGCTTACAGATGGCGGTGAGTTTGTCAGCTTTATGACCCGGCCGTCCTCTATCACCCAGGAAGATTTCTGGTACTCATTTATGTTAGAGACTGAGTCGACTCCAGGGCCGTATTGTGGGCTTGGAGGATTAGGTCAATTGAAGAAATTCAATGACCTCTTCGGATTTCAAACTCACGAACTTCCCACTTGTAACATAGTGCTTCGACCGCGTGCCCCAGAAAAGAAGCAGTAAAGGGTGAAATGAAGAAACCAAGAATAATTTAAATTAGGGTAAGTGATCATGACTGATACCCTCTTGTTCACTGCAAAACAAGCCCAATGAAAACACAGTAAGCCTAACCGCCCTTGGTATCTGGCAAAGTTTATTAATGAGTGTCCCACTTATCCAGCTCTGAATAGCACCGGTCACTCTAACGTTACTCACTGGCAATGGTATTCCTCTGAAGGTTGAATTGTCATAAAGTATATTCGGACATATCTTTTGAAGGATTCAGATATTTCGACACTGCACGAAGAAAAACATTTGACCTGTACGTTTATTTTATTTATGATGACCTACATATAGTGACATAAAGCACGCGGATCTTTCACAAGTCACTGTGCTTGTAAGCTGGTGGTTTCCAATTTTATCTCGAGCAGTTCCTCATGCCCTTGTGATACCATTTCTTTTCTAAATTCGCTTAGTGGGGAGTGGAGTCCAACTGGGTCCACGTGGCATGGCGGCCACTGATTGGCCTCTTGTACCTGCCCCGAGTGATTATGATGATGGAGAATTTGGTGGAATGAAGATTGGCAGGGGAAACCGAAGTACTCGGAGAAAACCTACTCCAGCGCCACTTTGTCCACCACAAATCCCACTTTACCAGACCAGGGTTTGAACCCGGGCCGCCGCAGTGGGAAACCAGCGACTAACCGCTTGAACTATGGCGCGCCATTTATGATACCATCGAACTCTCATTTTTTTTTCACAAAATGAACAAAAGTGCAGCTAGAAATAAGTATGATGTGTGACCCATTGCAAATGTGTTTAGTACGGCATTTTGTTTCAGTGACAGCTGTGAAAATTGCTGTTACTTTAAGGGTGCGGGGACAAGGATTTTAGATATGGGAAATTCGGGTGTTAGAGCATACATAACAGGGAAGTAAATAAATATGTAGAATGTTTCTAAATCGGAATGACTCTCAAGTTTGTTATTTCTCTCCTGTTATTATTTTGCGAAGTAAGGTCAACCAAATGAGCACAGACGCGTCTTGCGAAAGAAGTTCTTACAAATGTTACGTCGAAATTGTAATAAAAAACGTGGGAGAATAAATATAACTGGAAGGACGCCATTAAGATGTCCTTTGTGAAGCAGAATTTGTAGATGTGAATGGGTCTGAAGCGCCTCATTGCAGGGTACAAGGACAGGCATAATATTGAATGTGTCGCCTTACTGTATTTCATGGAGTATTAGTTAAACATAGAAACAATTAATAGCACTTTCTTTTGGTATCTGATAGCATTCTTCCTGGTAGAAGTTCAAGCATATTTCAAATTAACGCACTGCTGCCATCCTCAGGATCGGAGAGTAATCCGAACAAACAACAAGCACGCAGAGTGATGAGGAAAACACTTCTTGTTACATATTTTTTATATCTAAATGGTTATTTTCGAAATTTTCGCCATTGTCTACTTACTAAAATTATAGTACTTTAATTGTTTAACATAATTTGTTTGCAAAGAGAGGATTGTTTCTTCATAATAAATTTATAAAGAATAGACTTGTAAGGAAATAAACTACACCTCAGTCAGTGGGAAAACATATAGCAGCAATATTATGTCGAATTATTTTCTTCCGATATTTCATAAAACATGGAGTACTAATACCACGTATTTGCATTACGTCATTTCTGAAAATCTCAAATTTGTGGCGGGTTTTATACTTTCTCCAGCCTTTTCTTAATGATGGTGAAACACCCTTCCACAGGTAGTTAAGTGCATGCGTATGACCTTGTTACATGGGAGGTACGATATGTGTTAAGTAAATTCGAAGTGATCACTTTCCTGTAGTGACGGATAAGTCACAATATATGTTTTTAAATTTCAGGACATTATTACACAATTCCCACATTAGCAGTTCCGATGGCTATAGGACTTTCTGGGGATATACATGTAGGATCTCGATCATTGATTCTGAAGCGAAGCATTCATATTGTCACTTAAATTAGTGACTATAGACGGGGGTTTGATCGGAGAATGAATTTATTGACCACTTATGCACACGACTGGGAAGTACAAGTAATTATAACTCTATCGCTAATCTCCACACTTTACAACTCACTAGAGTACACGCTGTCTTCTCGGCCTGTTTCACTAGTCGTTTCCTGGTAACGGTTCTTAACAATGGAGTTTCTTTAGCTTCTGTGCTCATGTCGTTACTGTCCGACAAATATTTCACAACTGAACTCAGTGTCAGGGTCAGAGTTACTTTACGACCGGCGACAAGTCCCTTGAGATTCACGAGCAGCATTTGTTTTTCAACTGAACCCTTGCTGTTATAGTCCTTATGTAACATCCTCTCTGACGAGAAGATTTATCTGTCGTTTACAATTGCTGATGGTTCTCGCCAGCGCAGTCAGTCTCATGTCCGAGTGCCGAGGGAGTCATTAGCATATTTTAATGCCTCATATTCGAGACTCCCCCAACATGGAGGGCAAGCTCCCCGTATTTATTATCTCCAGGAACGGGGTGGCCCAGTGATTACCCCAACAGCACAGAATTCCCTCTTCATCGCATACTACGAATCGCATGGTTACGGTGAATGTAATGGACCCTGCCCCCATACCGCCCCCGCCCATGACTGAACTCATTGCTCTATCTTGGTTATAACTTCTCGGAAAACAGCACGTAGAAAACATTGTTCTTCTATTATTGCGTGCGTATTGGTTGTCGCGGGAACATACATGTATTTATAGATCTGTTGTCCAGAAATTGGTTGCAGAAAGCCGTTTATTAAAAATCGTCTACCCCAGCAATGGCCATCGTTTCGTGACCGTTGCCCAGCAAAGGTTCGCACGCTACAAAATTATGTGGACACATTCGAGTCAACAAAAATTGTTTTGTTAACATATTCTCAATATTTCAAAAAGTTGGCTGACATTACATTATAATATTAACACTTAACTGCCGATCACGGTAACCGAGCCGTCTAAGGCATGCCCTGTCTTCGCTCGCTCGGAAGCCTTAATCGTGGGTTCGAATCCCACTCAGGGCATGGATGTTTGTGTGCGTTTTTTGTGTTTGTCTACAGGTAGAGGCCTTGCGACGAGCTGATCACTCACCCAAGGAGTCCTACCATATGTGTAAGGTATAGTAAACCGAAGTGAAACGGAGAGTTTCATGGAGGTAGGCCTAGGCCGAAATTGAAATTTGAGTTCTTCTTCATATTCTCCGTCTCCTCCTATTCCTCTGCTTTTATTAAGCCTTCTGATCTCTTCCGATTTCGAACTTATTCTGAATCTATGAATCTTTAGTTACTTGGTAGAACTTTTTGGCCCGGAGGTTCACCCCAAAAAATATAGGAAACAGAATAATATTTGTGCTTCCAGAGGGATTCGAACCTGTGATTCTAATATTTGAATGACCCGAAATCATAAGAGCCCTAGACAATGAAGTCACTACCACTGAATGCAGCCCTATTGAAATGTAAACGAAACCTAAAATACTAGTAAATTTCAAATGTGGCGTGATAAGAGACATTTTCTGAAATTCAGCACAGTACAGAGAGTGCTTGGAACATTTTAAAAGCACGAGTTTTCTTTAAATTCATTGCAAATCGTCTACGGGGTTGTAGTCAATTCATGTAGATGCCTGAATAACACCGTTTGCATCAGGTCCTTCATTATTTTATCGGTACGTTGCTTAACAATGGCTGTGGTTATGTTGCTTGCTTACTCAGCTGTTACCTAGCAACGAGTGTGTTTGCAGAGCCGTTGTTCATCAGCGGCTATCTCTGCTGTCTTCACAGTTCTTGTTCCAAGCAAACATGCGACAATTCTACCAACACGCACGCTTTCTTCGTTACAAGATTTGGGTAATTATTTGTACGTGCTTTCCCGTGCATGTCCTTGTTATGTCATTTCATGACTAGGGCTTGACCTCCACGAAGATGATGGTTTGTCCATTAGAACACTTTAAGATAATAACGCTTTGCTGAGGTTACGTAACATAGAAAATAACATGGAAATGTGATATTTAATTGGAACCGATCCTGGAGGAAGCTTTGACTTTTAAGGTTTAAATAACCCTGTTAATGACACTTTACAGTCAGAATTGTTAAGCATACTAGTAGTTATGGGGGCTGAGCTGCGTCAGTCTGACAATATTGCTAATGAATGAGGGTGAAAACTTTGACGCAATTTTTCCAAATTTAGAATCGTTTATTTATAATATAATTGTATGCCCACATTAAAATTTATAAACAAAATAACATTTTTTGCTGCCGGGTATCGCGCAATCACTACTTATTCGCTTTCTGTAAGTTTCTTCAATTTTATGTGGACAATTATTGATTCTGAAGTTAACTGATAAATCTGATTCAAGTGTAGAACTATGGATTGTATAGCTCCGAACGGGATGGGCAGTTGGACACGAATGGTAATTAAACAAATAGGAATATTTGAAGGAAAACTTTCGTGGTCTGTTTTATGGTACTTCGTATTATTATTATTATTATTATTCAGTTACTTCAACTGACACCAACAAGTTGGAACGCATCCAGCAGAGGTTTCCGACAATCTGTTTTAATCGTTTCTTTCCTTAAGTTCGTTACTGTTACTCTCTTGTTCTTGAGGAGTTCAATTGCACACTCTACGTATAAGGAGGCATCGGCTAGACGCTCTCTTTCTTACTCAAGTTTACTTTTACTTTGGTTTCAAATTCTGCCTTCCGTTTTGGAAATTGTTGGTTTTCAAATTCCTGCTCGGTGCATCAGAGACTTTGCATTGTTCAATGTCTGCTCCTCATGTAAAAATTGTCCCTCTACTAGATGTGCAGCAGCTGTTAATGATGTTTACAGGGATGTTGACGTATTCGGAGCCAGGAAAGTTCTCCACAATCGTTTTTTTAAATATAGTATAATTATTATTAGTAATATTATTTGGCTGTTGTATTAGCACAGAAATAAGTAAGAATTAATTGAGTTATTGATATTATTATTAAATTATCTGTGTGTATGTACATATATTTAATTTTATTTTTCTCGCCTGTTAATGCTAATTTTAATTTTCCTTTTAACTAGCATTAATTTATTGCCATCATTATCATATTATATTTAAGCATCCTGTTACACTCTATACGATAAATGATATGAACTCCGTCCCAAGTGCAAACAATATATTATATGTCCTTGATGTTGCTCTCCTTTACACTACATGTTTCAGCCTCAAACGGCCATCATCAGGTGTATACACTCACGTTGCTGTTACACTGCACTTAGTTTAAAATTTAACATTTAAAAGCACATTGGTCCTTTCGTTGTTATTATCAAAATACAATACATCAGACAGCACACGTAGTAAAGAATGGCAGCGGCACGCACACAGGGAGACTACACAAAATAACACCTGTACATTGCTGGAAACAAGAACTAGCCGCTGCAGCACTATAGACATAGGGCAAGTAACACTGACAATTTTAAATTTTAAAATTTAGAGAAAAATTTTAAAGGATTTTAAACTTAGAACTGAAGATTTTATAAGTGCTAACGTGTGTAACAAAAATAATCTACAAACCAGACAGACATCAATGAAGTAGATGTTGATAATAACAACGAAAAGAACAATGTGTTTTTAAATGTTAAATTTTAAACTAAGTGCAGTGTAACAGCAACGTGAGTGTATACACCTGATGATGGCCGTTTGAGGCTGAAACATGTAGTGTAAAGGAGAGCAACATCAAGGACATATAATATATTGTTTGCACTTGGGACGGAGTTCATATCATTTATCGTATAGAGTGTAACAGGATGCTTAAATATAATATGATAATGATGGCAATAAATTAATGCTAGTTAAAAGGAAAACTAAAATTA
>NW_019738958.1:541100-544979 GCF_002891405.2 Cryptotermes secundus | reverse complement strand
TATTATCACTAATTTTATTAATTTCGTTATTATTATTATTATTATTATTATTATTATTATTAATTAAATATTTATGTTTCTTTTGCACTTCTAAATAACACTTAGTTTTATGATAATAAAATTATTATTATTATTGTTATTATTATCATTTATTAGCTTGTTTGTTTACTTTTCTTCATAAATTGCCTGTAACTTATTTTGACTTATAATGTGTTTGACTAATGTTTGTATAATTTACACGTAATTACTTTCATCTACACTGTGCTAAGTCTGTAATCGGCCTTGCGGCTGTTGACTTGGCACATAAATAATAAAGAATTGAATTGAATTATTTAGTCTACGTCTGTGTAGTATCTCAGATTCTATAGCGTAATATGCTGGCATTCATTGACAAAAAGTATGAAAAAGTGCAGGCAAAATTTGTATCAGTCTGGATGGGATTAGAATTACGTACCTATGGAATGAAACTATAAGGTATTACTTGTTGTTTGAGCTATTGATAACATATGATAATAATAAACAAAAATTCCGTATGAAATTGTGAAGAACAGTTTTTGGCCAATTTTAATGCTTATTATAATTGAATTGATTTCTGTAATTCTTTTATGTTATTTGATTACTCTGAACAAAATTCAGACATTATTTACCAATAACACGATACATTATGATACCGTTTTCTAACTTCTATCTTGAGATTTTGAAATTCTTGTTTTTAGTTTTTGAACGAACTATTTACACGACATGAACTAACATAGTACAATATATTTGAGAATCTTGATGATAACGTGACCTGTTTCGACAGGAAAATTACTGTGATATTTTGGGGTAAAAGTTTTAAAAATTCTAATTCACTAAGAAGCATAACTGAGTCAGACTTGGCTTATAAGAGACTCGCAGTGTAGTTAGAGACATTGCTCGTGCTGGCGTTTCCCTTGTTTTTAAGCAGTTTCTGCGTGTGCTACTGGTTTAATGGCTATTTTTAATTTAATTTTATTTTATTTTAGGACTTATTTAGCTATAGTCAACAGTAGCGTCGAATTAAATGAGAGTGAACAATGAATAAAAAACGTGGAAGCAAGAAATCAATGCCTGAAACGGCTGAGGAAAACAAAGAAAATTTTAGTCAGGATAATCGGTGTCCAACCGAGATTCGAACTGGGTATCTCCCGAATAACAGTCAGAAACACTACCACTTGAATCGACTTGCTCGATAAGAAAATCCTATTAACTCAAAGAAATATATTTGTGAATGACCCACAGGTATCTCTCAAATACAATGTATCTCTTAAGCAATATTCACAAAATTAAATCTCCGTGGCTTTAGTCCTCAAGCGAACTATAGAGACCGGGAGAGTGACCTCCTCTTGTAGGCGAAGTTAGTGCCAACTTAAGCGGATAGAGAGTGTCGCGTGGTCAGCGCAACGAATCCCCACGGCCGTTAATTTCGGGTTTCTAAACCGGATTGGCTACTACTCCATTCAAGTAGCTCCTTAGTTATCCTCATAAGGCTCAGTGGACCCCACTACTTTTCAGAAAATCTGGTAGCGCCGGGAATCGAACCCGTACCTCTGGTTCTGTAGCCAGGAACTCTAACCGCTAGACCACAGAGGCGGCAAAATATTCATAAAGAATATTTTATTCTTATTTTATTCACTTATTTTGAAAATTCGTAATCTGATAAAAATATCTGCTAATTGCGCCATCGAAAGAATGGCCCGACATGTTGTAGTCACGTGGCATGCTTTCTGACATCCGTTCCATTTAAAAAGGCGTTCCATACATCTAGATAGCTGATACAAGCAAGTCGCATATTTCTAATGCCGCTGAACTTATGCCCGATTTTCTTGTATGTTTTCTTTCAAGTCATTCCTTCGCAGGAGAAAAGTTCTTAAATCCATAATCTTTCCTCTAAAGACAGTCCATTTTCAGTTACACTGGAAATTTCTGTGCAGTTACGTGTCAGAACGTGTGTAGCAAAAAATGCTATTCTTTCTTTGCTTAAAGTACATAAATGCTTCAACAATGACAGTACATGCCTCAACACAAAAAGTTAATACAGTCTAATGTGGCTTACCTTTGTTTCTTGCTCTGTATTCTTCTTTACAACAGAGATATATGTTGCGTAGTTGTCTGATTGAAGACGTTAGAGAAACACACAAACATATTAGACTTAAAAAAAGACAGTCTGTAATTCTCCACTCTGTCTGCTATCAGGTCTTGATACAACTAAACAGGAAATCAAACACAGGGATCTCCCTTCACGAGAGATTGCAGGAACAGATGGGTCAACTCAGTTCACGTACTGAGCGTAACAGAGTCTTAATATCTTTGCTATTCTAACCTCTCTAACCACAGAGCTGATATTCGTATCAATGGCAAGCAGCCGGAAAGCAGGTGTGACGGTGCGTGTCTCAATACTGAGGTCTCAGAGAATCAGCTGTAGCAAAGCATGAAGAATGAGAGTATGGAATACTGGTGGAATGGTAATTGGTAGGGGAAAGAGAAGCACTTGAGCGAAAGCCTGCTCTATTACGATTCCCTCACGGACTATTCTGGGATTGAACCTGGGACTCCGCAGTATATACTAGCTTCACAATAACTTATTCCAACGCATATAAAGTTATGGAACCACGATTTATGTACCATTTTGACAGGAGCAAAATATACCACAAAATTTTCTACAATAATGGCAAATTTCGAGGAAGAGAAGTGGTCCTCAAAAGAGCGGTGCAAAGTACAGTTGTCCCTCTGCTTAAATAATTAAGTGCTACGCCATGAAGGCGTATGGGGGAATGGATGTATAGATCCATATTTTCTTGACCTCGGCACTAGTTGGAGGTGAATGGTTAGCTTCACGCCCCTGCACTTTACCCCTTGGGAAAGAACTCCCGGTACCCATTGGATAGGAAGTTGGATGGATCCCAAATCCGGTCTGGACGAAGACGGAAAGAGAAAATACTTGATCTTATCGGGATTCGAACTCCAGCCCATAGTCAGTCGCTCTACTGACTACGCTAGGCCGTCTCCTGAAAAGAATAGTAATTTGAGCAAGAAGTCGTTAAATAAAATTATATTCGTCTCTGCAACTAAAAAAGGTTAAAATATAGAATTTTATAGTTCTACAGAGTGGGGATAGCTCAGTCAGTATAGTGAAATTCTACCAGTTGGACAGCCGGGGTTCATTTCCCAGCAGGAATAAGCGATTTTCTTCTCCACAGCTTCCAGACAAATTCTGGGGCCCACTTAGAGTCCTATTCAAATGGCACTGGTAGCTCTTTCCCCGGAGGTAAAGCGGGCGGGGCGTGAAGCTGACTTCTCACACACATCTAGCGTCGAGCTCAATAATGGTGGAACTATAACTCTACTTGCCCATACGGCTTCATGGCACGGCGCTTAATTATTTAAACATAAACACAATTCNCTAAAATATATATTTATCATATATACTGATAATTGTTAAGTGTTAAAATATTAAAATTATACACACATAATTGACACATACCCAGCAGGTTCAGCAGTATAACACACGCAGTCACAGGAGCGAGACGCAACATAGAGCACAATACACGATAGTGAAAGAGTGCTCCAACAGACGATGATAGACGTGACTCGCGTAATGAAACACGACGTAAGAATGAAATATGCTGTATAATTTTAATATTTTAACACTTAACAATTATCAGTATATATGATAAATATACATTTTAGTTATTTTAGTGTGTATAGACAAGGCATGCAATTAACTGGTTTGTCGTGGATTGGATCAGCACCTGAAGATGGCACATTTGTGCCGAAACATGTAGTGAGAGTGAGAAGAGGGGACAGATGAATGTATGCACTAGAAGACGGATAAAATAAATCATGGACAATTCTACATTT
>NW_019738958.1:517958-540857 GCF_002891405.2 Cryptotermes secundus | reverse complement strand
TTCTGTGTGCAGGTAGCGGCTTTGCGAGGGGCTGGTTCCACATCCAAAGGGTCCTACGGACTGTGTATAGGACGAAGAAACTGAAAAAGCGGACAAGGTCTAACAAAGGACTATAGAGCATTAGGTAGATAAGGTTAAGTTTTTTCTGAGGTATAAAACAGTGCAATTATCGCCGTGAATGCTACAAGGACNTCTGCCGATCTCAGTGACCTGATGGTCTAAGGCATGAACTGTCTTCGTTCTCTCGAACGTTAGGATCGTGCGTTCGAATCCCACTTAAGGCATGAATGTCTCTGTGCATTTGTTCTGTGTGCAGGTAGCGGCTTTGCGAGGGGCTGGTTCCACATCCAAAGGGTCCTACGGACTGTGTATAGGACGAAGAAACTGAAAAAGCGGACAAGGTCTAACAAAGGACTATAGAGCATTAGGTAGATAAGGTTAAGTTTTTTCTGAGGTATAAAACAGTGCAATTATCGCCGTGAATGCTACAAGGACATTCTGCTGAGGAATATGGTAGGAACAAAGAGAAAAATATGATAGGAGGCAAAAGAAAATTGCATGACAAAGAGCTAAANGTGTGTGTGTGTGCACACATACTGGGCCCAACTGAGTAGGTTTTATTTGAAGACGGAGACAGAATCCAATCTCCGAAACGTTGTGTTTTGATAAATAAATGGGACAGTGTTTTAGATAAAGACAGGATGATTCGCTTAGTGGGGAGTGGAGTCCAGCTGGGTCCACTCGGCACGGCGGCCACTGATTGGCCTATTGTACCTGCCCCGGTTGATTATGATGATGGAGAATTTGGTGGAATGAAGATTGACAGGGGAAACCGAAGTACTCGGAGAAACTCAACCCCATGGCCACTTTGTCCACCACAAATCTCAGTTGACGAGACCCGGGATCGAACCCGGGCCGTCGCTGTGGGAAGCCAACGATTAACCGCTTGAGCTATGGAGCGGCCAAAGACAGGATGATGGATAATGTCCAGAAGCATAATATTGGTACTACTGTACCATCGTCACGAACTTCTAGATCCTATTGATGATGCTAACTGAACAGCAAGTTGGCTCAACCGATAAGGCAACAGAAAAAAAATAGTGTAATATAAATTAAATTAAATAAATTAAAAACCCCGAAAATTCTTATTAGAATTAGGGAGAGCAGTCTTGGCTGCTTTACTGGCTATCCTGACTAAAGGTTTTCTTTTTGGTTTTCTTAAGTGCCACCTGCCAAATGCAGGATCAGTACGACTCTTTTATTTTACATTCTGGCCGATATACTATTCAATTATCATCCAACCATCCGGCTTAATGCAGTCTGAGTTCCTGAAAGAGTCGTTAAACAGACAAACGGACATTGATTGGATTCATCTGGGCCAGGATAAGATCAGGGTAATAAAGATGCCGATTCCAGAGAGACAGAGAATTTTTCACTAGTGTAATGACTATTAATTAGATTCTCAGTATAACATTTTTCCGTAGAAATAATTAGAAATACATCAGAGGATGCCTTTATTGCCTTTCACGTCCACAAAATCAAGGCTATCTGTTTAAGAACCTTTAGAACTCTCGACATGAAAGTAAACACTTGCATTACGAGATAACAATGTAACGAGTATGAGTGAAAATAAACGGGGTTTGAATTGATAACAGGATTTATTGATCTCTTTTTAATACACAATTCGTGACTGCGCTTTACAAATCACTGTCACACATACACAGTAGAGTTCTCAATCTGTTACAGTCTCCACAAGCCGTTCCTTGGTAGCGGCTTCAATGGCGGACGGTCCTCTTCCTCCGGCTTCCCACAATTTTCCCGGCTACCAGATTCTAACAACAACTCACGACTGAACTGCAGAAGTTCTGTAACTGACTGACTGACTGACTGACTGACTGACTGACTGACTGACTGACTGACTCACTCACTCACTCACTCACTCACTCACTTACTTACTTACTACTCATGGAGCTGAGCCCTTCTGGAGGAGCCGCCAGTTGGCAGCTACTCAAGAATTTCCCAGGATTTTTTGGAACCCGAAGATTCATTACCGTGTTCATAAGAGCCCTGATCCTGAGCCAGATCAATCCAATCAATACCATCCCATCCTATCTCTCTAAGATCCATTTTAGTATTGTTCACCCACCTACGCCTTGGTCTTCTCAGTGGTCTCTTTCCTTCTGTCTTTCCACCAATATCCTATACGCATTCCTCGTCTCCCCCATTCTTGTTACATGCCCTACCCACCTCATCCTCCTTGATTTGATCATTCTAATTATACTCACTCACTAACTTGCCAACCAAATCTTCACTAACTGGCTGAAGTCCTCAGTGACCTGCTCATAATATCTTGGTACGGACCGCATAGAACACACCGTTCCTCTGTTGCTGTTTACGGGCCGTTGCTGCTCACAGAACAATGATTATTAGTTCAAACGTAGCCATATTTTCGGGAAACTTTCTTTTCTAAGCCCAATGCCTGACAGATCAAATTAAGATGAAAATAGCCCAATAGAGGGAACTCTTAGATAATCGGAAACGGGGAAGACAAAATATAGTTGTAAAATTTTAAGTGACAGAACAGTTAATTAAAAAAATAATGATATATAAAGTATTTTTATTCATTTATACTGCTCCTTTCAAGTGGTGTCTTAGAGGGCGTAGAGTTCGAGCCTTTTTTGCTGAACCGATTACAATTTTTTATGTAAGTTATTGGATAGTATTTAAAGATAAATGACGTAATAACATTAAGATGTGTATTGTGTGATGTCTGAGGCAAGACTCTGTCTGGTATAGCATACACACAATATTTACGGAGTTTTCCCTGCCCCATTCTTTAGCTCTTTGTATTTTATTGCCAGTATATGAACAATACTCAAAGGTCCCAGATTCTATCACGATCATGGTCTCTAACCTGAAACTGAACAAGAAGTTCCGGGAAGAACTAATCGCCCACTCCCTCTTCACTATAATATTAGAATATGATAAGACAAGTAGTGTAGTACGCGTGCGTAATAAAGTCAATAAAACAACGAAATTTTGGTGGCTGCATTGCTAATATGAAGGATTTGTGATGTATGCCGCTGAGACAATCTCAGTTGGCATGACATATAAGTATCGAATTTCAAGACGATCGATTCAGATATTCGAGTAATATTAAATCTGTTACCTCAAGAATTTGAGAGGCTGTAGTGTTATTATTAGTGAGGAGAAGGACATATGATGTAGGCTATTGAGATAGCCTCAGATCTCAGGTGGCATATATACAAAATTTCACCAAGCTCGGTAAGGAGTTCAAGGAGTCTTACGGTTTTATTTGCCAGAAATGCGAGAGATTGCTATGTTGGTATTACGGATGGGATGGATTTATGATGCATGCCGTTAAGATGGTTTCAAATAACAAGATATACTTACTCTGTTTCATAAAGTTTGGTACAGGAGTTCAAGCAATATCAAGGTTTAACCTCAGCAGCTTGATAGAATGTAATGTTGGTGTTACTGATGGAAGGAATTTATGTTGTATACCGTTGGTATGTACTGATATGCCATGATATACATACGAAGTTTCGTAAAGTCTGGTTCAGACATCCTAAAGTTTTGGGGGGTCACACACATACAGACACGCAGACAGAAAGAAAGTAAGGTGATCTCATACGCCTACTTTTACATTTTTCAAAATATGGAAAGTTGCCTAAAATTGTCTTCCTATTAATTAAATAGGAGGCACGTTTGTTCCCAGAGCAGTTCAGAACATTGGATTGGCAGACCAGTAACAGACGTTTCTGCCCAGCATCCGGTCCCTTCTCTGCAGCCCGAACACAAATACATATTTTGTTATGTGAGCTGTGAAGAGGTATCAGCAATTCATACAGAGTACCTATCATTACATATTCATTGAGATGCTTGGGCTGTCATTCACTCTAAAGATTATAAGCTTTGTTACAATATATTTCACAGCCCAATACCCCAACAATTCCGATGCCCATGCGCAAGCCCGATAATTTTAATATAATTTGTAATTTCTCATCGAGTCAATTTTCCACGAAGAATGGTTAATCCTCTCTTCTATGTTGTCTGCATGGTTTAAGTCATAAAGACCTTTCCGATGATAGATGCGGAAACGTAAAGAAAGTGTCTTACCGTCTTATTTCGCAAATTAATTTTTCTTGTTTGTAGCTTTACAATGTTGGCTGTGGTTAAGTCATTGTACCAATTCACTTCTTGTTTTCTGTTGTCTTCAGTTAAATTACTAATACATGATTTGTGCAGTTATTTCAGTATTTCTGTCCTTCTCTATGTATCTGTGTAGTCAATTTTGACTCTCGAACTCTATTTCAGGAGCAGCAATTCCAATTTTTTCGCAAAGACAATATTCTTCTCAGTTATTTGCAAAGTCAAAGCAGACTATACATTTTTGTGAGGTCATCACGATGAACTACTAACATATGGCCGCGCCATAGCTAAAGCGGTTAGTCGCTGGCTTCCCACCGCGGCGGCCCGGGTTCGATCCCGTGTCTGGTCCAGTGGGATTTGTGGTGGACAAAGTTGCGCTAGGTAGGTTTTCTCCTAGTACTTCGGTTTCACCTTCCAATCTCCATTCCACCAAATTCTTCATCAACATAATACCTGGGGCAGGCTACAATAGGCCAATCAGTGACCGCCGTGCCGAGTGGACCCAGTTGGACTCCATCGCCCACTAAGAGAATTTAATTTTAATTTTACTACTGACATATGTTTCACTCAGCAGATTTCAGTCCCCGATTCGAATCCTTGAGCTAGGTGTGCTGTATGATACTACTTAGAGAGGCCTGAGGAGAACTGTAATTTTATAACCAAGTCGAACGGGTTCCACTTACAAAACAAACAAGAAAGCAGCTAGTCTTGATGCACGAAAAGGGAAACTAATGTAGGAACTAGTGTCGTGCGAAGCGAGTGTTCTGCTTCCGAACTGAGGGTAACAGCTGACTCGTAATTGGGTTCTCATCCTGCAGGAATTAAAATGTTTTCAATAATTGTTAGAGTGAATGTTCTGCATAAATGCCGGGCTTCGTCTCAAGTTTTGAGGGAGGAGCAGAGATGACAATTCATATGAGTATTTTATTCCTTTGTCACTACAGCCCCAGTGGGCCTAGGCCTACCTCCATGAACTTCTCCGTTCACTTCGGTTTTTCTAGATCTTACACATTCGGTAGGACTCCTTGGGCGGGTGATCAGCTCGTCGCAAGGCCTCTGCGTATGAGTATTACTATTTCAAATTATTCTTGTATTGTATATGCAAGAGATTCCTTCTTTCATTCTTACGGAATAATGAAGAGATAGTACTTAAAGTTAATGTATTTACTAGTGTTTGATAGTTCTGTATAGTAATTAAATCTGGTATCTCAATTTGAAGTATGATAGTGATCGAAAAGTCGATCCCAGTGACCGCACGGTCTAAACCGTGAAGTCTTCGCTCAATCGAAAACTGGGATCGTGGGTTCGAATCCCACTCGAGCCATGGATGTCTGTATTGCGTGCATTTATTCTGTATTTATGCTGTTCTGTATGTAGGTACCGGCCCTACGACAGGCTGATCCCCCGGTGAAGGGGTTCTGCCGACGTGTATAGGATTAAGAAACTGAAAAACGGCCAAGGCCCAACGATGAGCTGTAGAGCGATAGATAGATAAATAATAATTGAGGATGATCGAAAACAATATAGTGAGGCGAATATAGAAATATAAATCACAAAATATTTGAAGAAGTTACGTAATAACCTGGTTCATAATTCCTGGTTTCGCTTAAAAATGTTTGGTTTTTAAGTAAATATTAATAAGGTATGGTAGAATGATTATGAAGTATAAATTCAGAGGAATTTATTTGGTAATACTCTCACGTATAGAGTTATGTGTGACACTAGAAGTGTCTGGATTGGTGAATGGATTTACTGACCACTTATACACACGACTCGGAACTATTAGTAATTACAGCGCCACTGCTAATATCTACAAATTAAAATCACCACAGCACCCGCTAAACCCTTTTCCCTGACTTCTGTGTCTTCACCAGCCGTTCCCTTGCAACAGCTTCTAACATTGGAGATTCTTCAGCTTCACTCACTCAGGTCCTCTCTTCACAGCCTCCCTTGCAGAACTCAACTCTCAGCTGACTAGGTCGCCCCAATTGTTTTCCCTATCGCCGCTTTGCACGGACAGATTAGAAAACACTGTTTCAAACAGTTACCCTATTGTTGCGTGAGTATTGGTTGCCGAGGGAACGTGTTTACCGATCATCTGTTTAGAAACGGGTTGTATAAAGTCGTTGCTTATTAGCCTATCTCGCGGTCATTTCATAGCAGTGAATATAGAGTTATCTATATATTTTCTTTGAGAAAGTAGGGTAAATCACGAAAAGGATCAGAAAAGATTATGAGATCTCTGTCCGCAATTCAAATAAAGTAACGTCAAATCAGATTAAGATGAATTAAGATTGTGACACCCTGAACTGTGTGATTCTATTCAATGAAATTCATGACTTGGAACTAAAGGAACGCAATGCATGAAATCTTCTTTAGGTATTTTTCAAAATTTATTTCTTCTGGGACTTAATATTGTAACGTTAATATTGTAGGCAGTTGAAATTCAACCGATGTTTTTGTGAGAAATTTCGCTTCCATGCTGAGAATCAAAGAATATTCAAAGTAACTAGAACGAAGCGTATAGCAAGCAGAAAAACAAGCTGTTTCACGCTTGTTTTCTGCTTGATTTATCTTCGATCATGAAGTGGAAGGCGATATATTACTCCGAAACGTCAGTTGACTCTAAGCAGACTACACGGCATTATACCCCAAAAAGAAAGAACTCTGCATGACCTCATCTGTAAAATCCTCAGGTCCTGCACGCGGTTTCTGTCAATATTGTTGAAGTGTGATTTATTTTTCTGCCACGGCTTCCACTTTCTTGTAGACAGCGAGAGTGATTGCTAGTGAAGTGGTACACCTTGCACTTGAAGATAGCACTGCTGTGCTGGGTGAGCGAAAAGGATTTAAGTGTGTCGTGACTAATTCGTTTCGCCTAGTCTTCCGCGTCTCAGAGAAACCAAATATTAGATAGCTGGAAAGAAGAGTTGAATATCAGCAATACACAAGCCTGTCTGAAACAGATGATCAGTAGTAACCGCATAGTATTATCGTATTTAATCAATGAAGTGAATGCAAAATCAGAAGTCATACATTTCCATAACAGTAAGAAATTAAAACTTACGGATCTATTAAGAGAAATACATAAAATTGTGATGCATCAGAACAGGGTGTTCAGAAGAGTGTTTGGACCTAAGATGGACGAAGTAACAGGAGTTTGAATAAAACTGAATGATAAGGTGCTTCATAATTTGTACTCCTCAAATATATTATCCGAATAAACGAATAGACGAAGATAAGTTAGGGAAAGATTGTAGCACGCACTGGGAGCCTTGCATAGAAAGTACGTACTTTTTGCAGGAAAACCCAAAGGAATAAGGCCATTAGGAAGACCTAGCCGTAGATGAGTGATTAACATTAAAAAAGATTTTAAATGTATAATTTTGGAGGCTGAGGACTGAATTTGTCTGGCTAAGTATAGGGACTAAGGGCAGGCTCTTGTGAATATGATAATGAATTTTCACATTCCAGAATATGCTAGGTATTTCTTGTATAGCTAAGCAACTATTAGATTCTTAAGAAGGACTTATATCCATAGAGTCAATAATCGTAAGCAGGTCAAAAGACGAAGATCGCCGAAATTATTAAAATGCTGTAGGTCTATGGCAGGCCGATCACAGTGGCCGTGCTGTCTGAGGCATGAAATTTCTTCGCCCCCTCAAACACTTATATCGTGGGTTCGAATCCCACTTGAGGCATGGGTGTTTGTGCTCTCCTGTGTGCAGGTAGCGGCCTTGCGACGGGCGAACATAAATTAAAAAATTGCAATTTAGGAACAACTGTACTGAAACAAATGCTGGCAGATTTGCCTAGAATCCTGAATATTGCGTGACGATCTAATGAGGTTTGTAAATTAAACAGCTGCTGAGTTTATTCGAGTCTGAATATTGGCCAGTATGCCGTCAAGTCTATTAAAACCGTTCAGGTGGAATGCCAAGAGATGCAGTATGATTCGGAGCTTCCAGAATCAGTGCGTCATGTGTCAGTGTGCTTACTTATTTACCACCCTGTGAAATAGCTTCACGTGTTCATGATCTCGTCACTGTACGGGCGTGAATGATCGGTTTAATTATCCGGCATATTTATGTCATGCTCGATAGCAACCTGGGTGGGGTCCCAGAGTCGGTTTGGACGTGGCTGAGGCGACGAAAATTCTTGTCCCTGCCTAGAATTGAAACAAGATCGAGTCTGTACAGAGTTACAATAGACCTGCTGTCTAAGGCACACCGCCTCCCAAGCTGAACACAAAATAAAATGTATAGTTAATAGAACGTCGTTAAATTTCCAACTTTCGTTGCTTCCCCTGCTGCACTACTATAAAATAAGAAACATGGCATCTGTAAAATATGTGTATTTTCTTTCGATTTTGCCATTTTATTGTCTATTGCACATGGAAATATTGAATTTTACTTAAAGAAATAAAATAAACATGATCTCGAGTTCACTATGAAGCTTTCGTCTGTGACAAAATGTAAGCCTATCTATTTATAAATGCGAAATTTTATGATTATGTTTGGACGTAAGAAATGAAAAGGTTGTTATTTGTTTGGGTCTAACCAAGTTTCCTTTTTTAAATGAATTTCTTTAACTCGAAATTAAATACGATTTAAAATATATTCAGCACACAAAATATTTTTGAAAGTAGATGTATCGTATGACCGCCTCTGTGGTTTAGAGTTCCTGGCTACAGATCCATAGGTCCGGGTTCGATTCCTGGCGCAATTAGATTTTCTGAGATGTAGTGGGTCTGCAGCGGGGTCCACTCAGCCTCGTGAGTCTAACTGAGGAGCTATTTCAAAGAAATAGCGGATCCGGTCTAGAAAATCGATATTAACGGCTGTGGGGATCCGTTGCGCTGACCACGCGATACCCTCTATCCGCAAAAGTTGGCATTAACTTCGCCGACAAGCAGCGGTCGCTCGGTCGGTATAGTTCGCTTGCGGATTAAACCCAATGGGTTTTTTTATGTATCGCATGGATTGTAATTGAATATAATTTGCATGCTTCAACTGAAGGTCTAGCAGCTTATGAAATATGTTACACCTTTACATTGAATTCTATTACAAGATGAACATTCCTCACTGAAAGAACTCAATTCCCTCCTGCATGAAAATCTTCAGGACCGGACGATCCAGTTCACTTCAATACGAAAGCGACGGAAAGGAGTGCCTGGGGCATCAGCTGAATGAGGCCAGTGAAGACCAAGGAGATATCATATGACCCATACTTCGCTGCCACGTGCGAGAGAAGTATGCTAAGTGGACGAACGATTTATGACTGGAACTTAAGTGTCTTGCCTGCAAAGTGCGAGAGAGTTAATTGCTCGAAATCAAATTCGTCCATACTCAATTTACGTTAAAATTAATAACAATGCAAAATGTTTGGAGAGTAAACACGAGAGTGTAAAATTATTGTGACATGTAGATCCATATCTAGGCAAAGCCCGAATTATGCTCACGCAAAAATGGAACCAGTGTCATAAGAGGAGTTTTCTATGTGGTTCGCATTAATCCATTGCTAGTTAACAGGCCAATAAAGACGCATTGTTGACAACAGAAGAAAGCGTCTTCCGTTGGATTCGTGCCTAGGCGTCATCTTGAATATAATCGACACTTCAGGAGTAAGTTGAGAGTTAGCAGTTGAGTCGAGCTCTTCAAGAGAAAATGTGAACTAGAATGGAGCGAGTCTTAGGCAGTCATTTATTGTGAGCTGTGATTAAGAGTGATTGTAAAAGAAGGCGTTAATTAATCCAATTATATAATCGAAAAACCATTATTATTAGTCACGGGGTCAGGAACTAGTGACATCATTAAACCGATAAATTTTCTTAGCTATTACTTCATCTTCCAAGTGACATTGTGTAACAAGAATTTTTAAGCCTGTAGTTATTTTATGTCTCGCAAGTCACGTGCTTTCCTTTCTAATCACCCTATATTATTCTGTTGGGAGTAAAATAATGGGTACACTAAGCATAAGTACTTCATGTATAAATCTGCATAATCAGGAGTCATGGCCACTTGAAAGAAACTATAGATCCTTGATTTAAGTGAACTTGAATACTGATCTCTTGATGACGAGCGAGCTGCTGTGGTTCATTGACATGTGTCTTATCACGCAGTTGTCAACTATTTATGACTCTGAACTGAAATATGTGCATTACAGCATTTTTAAGAGAGGACATTATTTTCAAGATGTGTTTACAAGAGACTTATAGGAATTATGTTTGTTGTAGAAAGCGATATAAACATAACATTTCTTCAGTGCTTATCCTTTACCTCCAGGTCAGTATTGTTGCTGTCCTTACAGAAGACATAGGATGACATAGAAACAAGTAAATTTATATGACTACTTAATGTTAGAAAGAGAAAGAGAGAACGAAATACTGGGTAACGAAGTATGTGACCAAGAGTGAAAGAGCAATTAAATCAATATGGAAAGATAAAGTAAGTAAAGGTATCCCTGTAACAGACCGTGAAGGCCCATAGGGTTATGAGATTGATCTTTCCACATTTTCTAACCAATCGCCTCATAGATGGCGGCAAGGTTGTCAGCCCTACTCGCTGGCCACCCTTTACCCCAAAGAATATTCCTGGTACTCATTTCTGTTAGAGGCTGAGTCGACCCCAGGGTCATAGTGCGGCTGGAAGGATTATGTCAACTGAAAAAATCCAATGACCTCATCGGTATTTGAACCCTTGACCTTCCGGCTTGAAGCATTGTACCTCAACAAACTGTGCTATCGCGGAAAGAATTAACTAACAACTAATAACAAGATTAGTAAATGAGAAGGGAAAGAGAAAATAAATGACGATAGAAGTAAACAAGTAAGAACATAAGAAATGAATGAAGAGAGGGCGAATGAAACTGAAGAAAGGAAGGAAAAGAGAAAGAAGAATGCCTTTATTGACTTCAAAGAAATCTGTAGGCATAGAAAAATATTCAAAATGCACAATTTGTCGTATTGTAATATCAGAAATAATTACTTTGTATAATTTTACACAGGAATTAGTAACATGTAGTCTGTTCGTGTTTCAGGAGCGCTCCTGCTAACTTGCTTCGGGGCCGCGCTCCTGGTTTCTTCATGCGCCATATTTACTCTGAGGCCTGTTGACTTTATCATCTCATCTGTAAGTTACTGACTGATAGTATTATGTATTGAGTAAATGTGCTATGTACTGAATGAATAATAAGTAATAATAATTAAAATAATAATAATCTTATCCTAAATTCCAGATTCTATGTTTGCGTAGTATAGTTTTGTGCTGATAAGTATAGTAACAAAAGTTCAAGCTCTAAAGGAACACAGGTCCCCAAATCAGACAGACGAAATGACACAATAGTTCAGTAGAATATGAAATGCCAAAGTACTTCGTGTTTTTAATTTCTCTATGACATCTTTCTTCGTTACTTTATTCCAAGAGCTACAAGCTTCTTGCATTAAACAATTATGGTTGTGAATATGGAAATATTTTAGACTCTGGGTGTATTATTTTAGGTGTGTATTGTACTACGGAGTTAAAATGTTGTAAAATTAATAACTATATAGGCTATTCCAAAGTCTTAGCTTGTACTCGTATGTGATTGTGCTGCAAACACCTTCTTTCACAAAATGCTGCATTACAGCCGCATTTGAGGGATCTTGGGTTCGGTTCTTGCCCTGGAGACCTATAATAACTGAAGTCAGAATTACCTAAAATTACATAGTATCTTCTTAATCCTCTTGCCCTGCGGGCCCTGCAGTCTATGATGAACCTTGTCCCCTTTCACAATTACTCACCACTGGACTCGATCCTATGATTAACGTCTCCATTCAAGTATTTAAGTCGTTTGCACTCTTTAAAAGCTTCTCAGTAATTCATGATTTTTATGGGGAGGTGGTGGCAACTCTAATCCCAATCGCCAACCCAAAAGTACCAAGTTTCCCTTTTTTCCTGAATCATCAACTTTGACCTGCCTGGCATAGGGGACGCTACCAAGCTGTTGTACTACCGCCAACATAACTTCAGGATTCATATGACCAAGCAAATCCACCACTACATCAAAATACGGATATACGTGGGGGAAAATTAGGTCATATAATTTGAGAAAATAAGCAATAAACAATTCGAAGTTTTTAAGCTGTCTACTTAAACGACGCTGTCCGTATAGCATCAGATGAGAGGGTGAGTAATGAGCGTCGAGCACCTGCTGGATTGAGCCACTGTGGGAAGCCGGCGTGTGAGCGCCCGAGCTATGACATGGCCCTAGCTAAGTTTAAGGAATTGATCTTCTTTAGAGCCGATCACACCGGCCGCGAGGCCTAAGGCTTGAACTGCCTTCGCCCGCTCAAACGCTAGGATCATGGGTTCGCAGTCGAGGCGTGGATGTCTGTGTGTGTTTATTCTGTGTTTGTGTTGTTCTGTGTGTATGTAGCGGCCTTGCGATTGGCAGCTAGCAAAATTAAGGAACGTAAATAAACTGGATCCTCAAAAATTATATTTAAAAATCGACGCAGAAAATTATGTAGTTCACGCTTCAATAAATGGAGAAAATATTCCTGAAACATTTATCAAAATAATTTATTAAGAGTGATGATCAGTCTGTATTTACTAATGGAGTAACTTTTGGCTTTTTAAGAAAAGGATAATAAACTGACTTACTGCTACCATAAATTACAGAAAAGATGCTGAGATTATCTGAAGTTAAAATAAATTTGAGAACAAGTGTTACCATAATTTATAAAGCCTAATATTAATGAAGGCCGTGACATAGCTCAGGTGGGCAATCGATGGTTTCCTAATTCTGTAGCACGGACCCGAACCCAGTCAGTTCATGTGGGATTTAGGGTGGAGAAAGTGGCACTGGGACATGTTTTCTCTAGGTACTTCTGCTGTCCATAAGAATATTCATTCCGACAACTGCTCCACGTTTCTTACCAATCCTGTCACTGACGCTGTACAATATCTGTAGTGACAGAACCGATAATATTACTCAATGTAGCGCAGTCGGTATAGCGACTGGCTACGGGCTGGACGACTGAAGGGTCGAAGTTCGAGTGCCGGTAGGGTCAAGGATTTTCTGTTCCCCAAATCGTCCAGCTCGACTCTGGGGTACACCCAACCTCCTATTCAAAAGGTAAAGGGGACTTTTTCCCCAGGGGCAAAGTGGCCGGGGTGTGAAGCTGACCACTCACCTCCAGCTACTGTCGAGGTCAAGAAAATGTGGATCTGTACATCCATTCCCCCACATGCCTTCATGGCATAGTGCTTAATTCATTGAGCACAGGGACAAATTTACCTTTCTACCTAACAACAACAATAAGAAGAAGAATTAATGACATAAGTGAAAAACATGTGTTAAAACCAGTTGTTTTAAGTTGAGAATTTTGAAGATTTAGACCTCGTGCCATTAAATAACTTCCGTATTTGTAGAAAGTGAGAGTTGAGATTGCAGTGAGACAGTACATCAGTTATGTGTAGGCTTTAAGAAACTCTTTATGTTTCAGTCAGGAGGAAAGTATTGTACAATATTCTCATAGCGTTTGGTGTATCCATGAAACCAGTTAGGTTGATTAAAATATGTTTAAATGAAAAGTTTAGTAGAGTCCGTATGGGTACAAATTTTTCTGATAATTTTCCTATCCAAAATGGTCTGAACAAGATGCTTTATCGCCACTGCTTTTCAACTTTGCTTTAGAATATACCATTAGGAAGATACAAGAACATCAGGTGGGACTGAAATTAAATTGGACACATCAGATGTTGGTCTATGCCGATGATGTGAATTTACTGGGTGATAAAGAAAAGCACACAAACTTTAATTGACGCAAGTAAAGAGTTTGGTGTAGGAGTAAACACAGAGGAAACTAAGTACATGTTGCTCTCTCGTCACCAGAATACAGGGCAAAATCAGGACATAAAGATGGGTAACAGATGTTTTGAAAAATGTGGCACAGTTCACATATTTGGGACCGATAGCAACAGATCAAAATTTGATTCAGGAGGAATTCGGGTAATCCTTGCTATCATTCAGTCTAGAATTTTTTGTCTTCTCGTATGCTGCCTAAAAACGTAAAAAATTGTATATAAAATTATAATTTTGCTCATGGGTCTGTATCGGTGGTGTGGGTGTGAAACTTAGTCTCTGGCAATAAGGTAGGAACATCAGGTAGACTGAGGGTGTTTGAGGACAGATTGTTGAGGAGAATATTTGGACAGAAGAGGGATGAAGTGACAGGACGTTGGAGAAAAATGCATAATGAGGAACGTCATAACCTGTTCTTTTCGACAAGTATAATTAAAATGGTGAAGTCAACGAGGATGAGATTGTCAGGGCATGTAGCATGGATATGGGAGAACAGACATGCATCTGTGATATTGCTGGGAAAATCAGAAGGAATGAGACTGTAGGAAGACCAAGACATAGAGATGAGGTTATGACATGATACTGAGTACATTCTAAATGTCGAATTACTATCGGTTATCATAATTATAAAGCATATCGCACTGTCACCATGTTTATATCCCTATTATTTACAAGATTATCTTAATTATAATCTTTCACATTTTTCAAAAAACTGTCACAACTTCAAGGTGAGATTATTGTTTTTATTGTTGGCGAATATGAATATTGTAATCTTGTGGTTGGCATGAACTGTCTTCGCTCGCTTGGAAACCGGGATGGTGGGTTCGAATCCCACGCAGGGCATGGATGTTTAGTTTATGTGTGTGCGTTTTTCTGTGTTTGTGTACAGGTAGAGGCCTTGTGACGAGCTGATCACCCTCCCAAGGAGTCCTACCGAAAGTTGAAGATCTAGAAAAACTGAAGTGAACGGAGAAGTTCATGGAGGTAGGCCTAGGCCCACTAGGGCTGTAGTGCCAAGGAAAAAAATCTTGTGGTTATGTTATCGTGGAGGGTCTTAAGTGTATCCAATGTTGAGCGGAGCATCTAGACTCGCCACTGCGGCCGTCATGAAAATGTACTTCCTGATGATTGAGAAAACCACAATATTTAACATGATCAAAACAAGCTGCGAGGCCTATAGTCCGCTAGCGAATTATGCCTACCGAGCGACCGCCGCTTGTCGGCGAAGTTAGTACAAACAATGCGGATAGAGGGTGTCGCGTGGTCAGAGCAACTGTTCCCCACGGCCGTTAATCTCGGTTTTCTAGTCCTGGTATTTAACGCGATGCCCTATAATAAGTTACTTTTGTGCCATTCCTGCCCGATTAGTCATCATGAATGGCATATCTGTTTTTGTTGACACTGTGTTATATGAAGATTTGTGAGTTCTAATGCAATTTATATTATTATGAGCTTCAAAATGAACTCTCCTTTCTTAACTTAAACGAATATTACGTTAGGTACTTTATAATGTCTGAGGTAGGTATAATTTTCTTGCAGACTCAAGCCACGGAATATTTTTATACGGCCTGAGGTATAGGTCTAGTTGATATATACTCATTTAGAAAAAAAATCTCCAGTTCTTTTACGTTCATTTGTATATCGGTGTTACATTCAGAATGCAGGGCCAGTGTGACGATGTGCTCTGACAATTAGCGTTCATAAGCTTAACAAAGAAATTAGACAGGTTGTAATGACAGCTGAATTAACATGTGTAGCTGATGACTTTGTGAAAGGATTCTTTTGTATGTTATTAATTAAAGCCTACATAGTCTATTCGTAAAACATCCCCTTTCACTTTTAGCTTGTTTAGACATAAAGAAGTGTTTTTATGGTGAGACACACCATATGGATTTGTGCTTGCAATTGCGATCCTGAATAACTGATTGTCAAGAAACTCTGAATGAAGTCAGCACCATTTCATATTCCTGAATTTCTAACTAAGCAATTCCAAAATTATTAACTTACTTCACTTAATCCCTTCCTCTTATGCGCTTCCGGTGTCCAGGTCGTTCTTTTCATTTTGATTATTTTTACATTCGGTAGGACTCCTTGGACGAGTGATCAGCTCGTCGCAAGGCCTCTACCTAAACACACAGGATGACACAAACACAGAACAAACATATACTCATACCAAATATCCATGTCTTGTGTGGGATTCGAACCCACGATCACGACTTCCGAGCGAGTGAAGACAGTACATGCTTTAGACCGCTCGGCTGCCGTAACCGGCTCCACAATAAACACCTTGCTGAAACTGGATTGGAAGCATGATTAGAGCTATGTAGGATCTGAGGTTTTCACAGCGGTAGATATGAAATGTGTCTCTCCCCTATGGCGTAACGAAGGGAGATTTGAAATTCCTGGGCTCGAAGGCATCCCGTCGAACTGTCGCAACCAAGAAATTTTGCAATTTAGCACAAGCTTGCAAAACAGGGACAAGTCTCGCTGGGAAACCCTGAACCAATAGTTGCAACAGGAATAGTAATTATTACAGTTAATCGAGGGCACAAGGGAATTCTGACTCGCAGGAGTTTATATTATATGCCACTTAGGTCGGTGAGTATAAGCAGTCGATTACTAAAAATTTACCAGTTGCTACAGGAGGCTATGTTCGATAGCCTTCCGACATCTTAGCTATTGGACTGCAGATGGAAACTCACGCTAAGAGGGCCATGAGCTACAGACTGTACCATTTGTTCGTCGTTGCATCCTTCTGCAACCAAAGTAAGTGAATTCACACCGTGTTGCTGACGATCAGAGAGATGCTTATAGGGAGCAAAGGTGAGGCTAGATAAGTATAAATTATGTAACTTAAATCAACCGCCCTCCAACTTAAGCATGTAGACAACACAATACTCGTATACGTAGGAAAAAGCGGTTCTCCGTGGTTACAAGTATATTCCCTAGAATCCCCAGCCACCGGAGAACCGAAAACTTTACCGATATGAATATGTGGAATTAGGAGTAATCAAATAACCTGCGCCTCTTCTTTGAAGGACCCCCAGTCTAGACTGCCACTCTTAAAGGGGGCAAAAATTCTCAAAGTGGTTGACGCAACACACTAGTATCAGCACCCCTAAGAGTAACAGTAAGGGTTTGCAGTTGGGGTAGGATAAAACCCACGACAAAACAAAAATTCTATCATCTGGGGTATAGCGTCATAGAGTCATTTGAAAAGTCAACCGATATTTCGGAGAAACATGCCGCCTCCATCTTCATGGAGAGGAATTAGGAAGAACGTGGCTTATTCTTCAACCATGAAGATGAAGGCGATACATTCCTCTGAAATGTCTGTAGGATTTCAACAGTCTACAAGTTGTTACATCCCAGAAAATATAACTATTCAAAGTTATAGGTGTTTAATAGGCTTGATGATTCCGGGAGCTAAATGACAACAAATAACATGAATTTATTTTTTGGGTGACAGGCACTACGAATGTGTCGACTGTGAGTAATGCTTTCGTTCTGATGGTTTTTGTTCATAAAATACATACGAGAAATCAGGAATGAGTGAACTATTTTAAGAGCTGCGAAGGGACAGTTTGTGACAAAATTTAGTACATTACATGCAATTAAATATACAGAGATAAAACGATTGACTGAATGGAGGGCAGGCAATTTTCCTTCCTTGCCCCCCACTCCCTTCTTTGATTCTACCTGGAAATATGTAAAGTAGGAGATTAGAAACATGTAGATAAATAATTCTGTGTTGAAAAATATTGGGAACAACGATAACAGATTTACACCTGATTCAGGAGGAAATTAAGAGGCGATTGAACTCGGGTTATGCTTGCTACCATTGAGTCCAAAAACATAGAAATTAGAATATACAGAACTATAATTTTGCCTGTGGTTCTGTATGGGTGTGAAACTTGGTCTCTGACATTAAGGGAGGAACATAAGCTGAGGGTGTTTGAGAACAGGGTGTTGAGGAGAATATTTGGACCAAACAGAGATGAAGTGACAGGAGGTTGGAGAAAACTGCATAATGAGGAGCCTCATAACATGTACTCTTCTCCAAGTGTAATTAGAATGATCAAGTCAAGGTGGATGAGGTGGGCAGGTCATGTAGCACGAATGGAGGAGACGAGGAATATGTATAGGATATTGGTGGGAAAGCCAGAAAGAAAGAGACCACAGGGAAGACCAAGGCGTAGGTGGGTGGACAATATTAAAATTGATCTTAGAGAGATAGAATTTGATGGTATGGATTGGAGAGATCTGGCTCAGGATAGGGACCAGTGGAGGGCTCTTGTAAACACGGTAATGAACCTTCGGGTTCCATAAAATGCTGGGAAATTCTTGAGTAGCTGCAGAATTGGCGGCTCCTCCAGAAGGGCTCAGCTCCATGAGTAAGTAAGTAAGTAAGTAAATAATATGGCTACTGCGCAAGTAGCTTCAGGTCATGCTTTCCACAACGTTACCAGGTTGGACAGCGTCAAATTAGTGTTTTATGATGGATGTGATAAAGGAAATTAACCCAAGCCGGATAATTTTTAATAAAAGATTTGATGTAGTCCCCTGTTACATTTAAATTTGAGCAGATTTGGCGAAAAGTTTTAAGAATGTAAGGACATAATTTCTTAAATTTTCCTGGTGATATGTGTTTCAATTACTAATTACGATTCCACTGAAATTACAGCAAGAACTTTAGGGTTGAAATGAGGATTCGTACTTATAAAATTCTAAAATATCAAACAATTATAAATGCCCATAATATTTAACTGCTCTTAAGTAATGACGGAACAGATAACAATTCATAAATATTTTATATATAATAATTCAAATACATAATTCGTGTCTATCCAGTACAGAATCTAACCTCTGTATGAGTTCACAGTGGTGAAAAAATGAGACACAGACAACTAGTACCACTAAACCTAACAATGTATCATGTATCGAAAGGCACAGAATTGGAGCCTGAAGAAAGCTACGTCGTCTCATATAATTTTATTATAAAATATGTTGAACCCCTTAATTTTATTATAATACTCTATAATACTTATAATAATATTATAATACTAATATAGTGGATACCATTAACACATCAGTTGTCATATTATCAAGAATGTATGGATTCTTCCTAATGATGTGACAGCGAATGAGTTTCACGGAAGGATCTACCCTATATAACTTGTGGCTGAGGCCTCCAGTCAATGTGTACATCAAGGTGTACGTATTCAACGTCACAAACCCCCAGGAGTTCCTGAGCGGAAGGGAGAAGCTGCGAGTACAAGAAATTGGACCTTACTTTTACAGGTAAGCATATATTCCTCACAGTATAATATTAAAGTAGCGTGAAATATATATGGAAATCTGAAGTTCTCAGAGCGGTAGCTATGAAGGTTACAACCTTCTGGGGTACGATGTCTTGTAATCAGGTAGATATCTACCGACGTTTCGGAGAAACTTGATGTCTTCATCTTCATAATTGAAGACTGAACTTCTTACGCCCTAAAGACGGAAATATTCCTCATAAATTTCTGTAAACATCGACCACTCTACACGACTTCACATAGAAAACGTCAATTTTTTTATTGCGATATATGACTGGCTTTATGACAGATATAATTTTTAAAATTATCACTATTTATCAACTGTTCAAAATCACTTTTTATTGCTAGTGAGGTGGGACTAAGTCCCTTGTACTGAGGACACTTCTGGGGTTCAAAATAACTTAGTTGAGAAATTCACAGTTCATGTACAGGAGACTTCGCTATCTGGTTCGGAAACCTGTTGGAAAGAGGAATCTTGAAGAGCAAATAGGAGATCCGAAAATCTTTTTACAAAGGAATTCCAGGAAGGATTTAACTGAATTACTGTAAATACGTTTGTGTGATTAGATAGACTAGCACGGAAACTCAATGAAGTAAGGTTGTGCGCGAGGCAGTAAGACTCATGTTGTCATCTAAGTGCAGTTAATTTATTTCTTTATGTCATAATCTACTTAGATTCCAAATTGTTTCCTCCCTAAGGCGGCCATTCTCTGGTTTCCCATCTCGACCTTTTTTTTCTTCGACCCAAGGTTAGGTCATGTGGGACTTATGTAGGAAAAAGGGCCGCTGGGACAGGTTTCCTCTGAGTACTTGGCTTATCTTGCAACTTCACATCTCACAGCCTGCCTCATGCTCATCCATCATCCGGAACTTGGACTCTGGAGCGTACAAAGTGGACTAAGTCTCACCCCACTCAATGAAAAAGAAAGTTTATATGGTAACTTACATCTTATTTTAATACACATATTCTATAGGAGAAATGTACCCTATCAAAAGAACACATGAAATTTGCATACAATGAATTTCTCTAGGTCCGAATTGTAGGATGCAACAACAGAAATTTTATAAAGTTATCATATTTACAATTTCTGGCATAAAATGAATCTGCAATTACATTTTATCGGCTTATGTATATTCACATGCGTATTGTTATCAAGAAGCAGATAAATCATACAGTTACATATATATATAGGGTTATAAAAATATTATTCTATACTGTATATTTAAGGAACTTACAGCCCTCATATTCGGGAATTATTCTAGGTTCGAATCTCGACATGAACGCACATCTTTACCATTTTTTCATGTTTTTTTTCACATTCTCTATAGGCAGACTTCTGGATAGTACCTTAATTAGGCTATAATCGCTTCATTCTAAATCCTTTCCAATTCACCACCAGTCTACCATATTACCAATTAGTTCCTCTCATGTTTCAGACATTATATGTGCCTTCATCACCGTCGGTTTTGACGTTATACAATCTCAATACAGACAGCGTCATTAAAAGAGGTAAAAAATCGTCGTTCGTCATTCTGATCTTTTCAACATTAACTCCGTCCCAGCTCGGATTACCTCGTGGTTTAATTCTCAAAACATCTAAATCAGTGCCCAAGTTCTCCATTATAACTCTGGTTGAATCCAGCGCTCGTCGTTAGCAGGAGAACAGGCCTTGTACGAAAATCTCTAAGCTCACTGAATGACGAAATGTATCCGGAAAGTAAAGATACAATTCCAGAAAATATTTTAAAGCACTTTTGGGGGGATTCACTTGTAGCATTTTTAAAACACACCTTTATTTACTTTTCAACATAGTCACTTAGTGAGCCTGGGAATGAGTTCTTTCTTTCCAGCGTCGTAGAAATTTCCCGCCTGCTCTCTTAGCCATGGAGAAGAGTTCTTGACACTTCTGGACATTGTTGATGAAGTTCATCGATGGCTAAAGGTCTTTCAGCAGGAAAGTGTTCATTATTTTTTTTTATGATTTCATCAGTGACAACAGATGACCTTCATCATGATCATTACTTCTTCCCGTTTCAAATTCATGACACAATTTTGTCCCTTTTTGCCTGTTCATAATATCTTCGCCGTAAAAAGAAACAATTTGGATATTAATTTCAGCAGCAGTTTCTCTTTTCAAGTAAAGAAATCGAATTACTGCACGAACCACACATTTGGAGGAATTTTGAATCGACATGGCCATTTTAAACACACTGCGAGCATAACGTTGCCGTAATTGTGGGCGGTAAACTCAGCCCTGTCATACGGTTCCTATCTCATACGGCAGCACTACCATTTCTGAAAAAGAATAAACTCTTGCATTTTTACCGGACTTGTATCTTTACTTTCCGGATATATCTCACACTTTGGAAAAGAAATGGGAGGTCAAGGATCGATATATCGATTATAGTTGAAATATGGACATGATGTCGATATAAGGTTAGATAATACTGATTGAATTTGGGAAATATGCTCTGAGAGAGCGAGGGACGGATTGATATGTTTTGACTGTTGCAGGGAAATACTAGAGAACACAAACGTGACCTTCAACGCTAACAACACAGTGACCTACGTGCCGAAACGCATGGTGCATGCCGAGCCTAAAATGTCCCTCAGGAACGCGCATGCAGACAGGATCATTGTCCCCAACGTCGCGCTGTTGGTAAGTTGCGCTCTCCAGCGGCAGGCCAGTCATCACGACACATGATATGAATGCGAAATGCTGCATAAACATATGCGTCTGACTCTTCGACATCTCAACTGCAGAGATTGCTCAGCTTCGGATGAAATGAAAGGATGATGAGGAATGGTAGATACAATTCTGAAAGAAAACTGTCGTGTACTTCTTTTGGCTTATTTTGGACTTCATCCATCGTCTGGTATGTAAAAGACAAAGGACCACGACGTTTTGGAGACTGGATCTGTCTCCGTCTTCAGGTGGGTAGGGAAGGATAAACCTACTCAGTTGGGTCCGTTAGAAAGAGCTAGTCTCAATCACTGGGTCCAGTGATATCCGGTAACAATTTTTGCTCGGAGATCGGTTCTTATGAGTGCGATCTCATATGGTTCTCGTTACTTCCTTAAGACGAAATATGGCTTGGAACCTCAAGTTAGGCCACGACGGACGGCTTCCTTCCACAAATAATCCAATTCATTATTCATAATCATCCATATATCTGAAATTATATACATCTAGCTGTTTACAGTTCCAATATGTAATTACGGTATGCAGATCTGTCTAGGCAACGAAAGATGATAGAGTTAGTAAGATTAATAAAATTAACTATTTACTTCAATGTGGTTCCCACCACAACGTGCTTCGATCTATTGTTCATCCTCACGCAGTTTTATGAACACATGCAAGTTGCAAAGTATCAAGAATCAAGCCAATAAATGAGCCACATAAGCCGAATACATTAGCTCTGTAGCGTTTACTTAAATTGTAACCCTGACCGGGATCCTCAAAGGTTAACTCGGCACATCCACGGGAGTGCCGGAAAGATATTTCGATTCTTTCCGATGGAGTGATCATAAAAATTTCCAAATATTATTAGAATTTACTTA
>NW_019738958.1:511248-517810 GCF_002891405.2 Cryptotermes secundus | reverse complement strand
TAAGAAAACTGCCCCAGGGCCACTTTGTCCACCACAAATCCCACTTGACCAGCCCCCGGGATCGAACCCGGGCCGCCGCAGTGGGAAGCCAGCGACTAACCGCTTGAGCTATGGCGCGGCCCTAAAGTAGCTTACTGTACAGCATCATTAAATATTGGATGAACCAAAAAATAGCAAAAAAATAAAAATTTCCTTGTAACAGGCCGTGAAGGTCCATGGAGTTGTGAGATGTTGAGGATCCCACATTTTCTAGACAATCGGCTCACAGATAGCGGTGAGGTTGTCGGCCTTACTCGCCGGCAGCCCTTTACCCCCGGAATATTCCTGGTACTCATTTCTGTTAGAGGCTGAGTCTGCTCCAGGGCCATAGTGCGGTTGGAAATACACCTCATCGAGATTCGATCCCGCGACCTTCCAGCTTGTAGCATAGTGCCTCAACCAACTACGCTACCGCGTGCCCCAACCAAACAATAGAAGTGTCAAAATTAAAGCGTTTTACAATATTCTGAGTTTTTATTATCTTGCCTGAACAACGGACGTGGCTCGCAGTAAACAAAGAGTTGTGTTTCAGGGCATGGCGTCAATGCTGCATAACTCGTCCGTGTTCCTCAACTTCGGGCTAGCAGCTCTGGCGCGCTATCTGGACTCACAGCCGCTTCTGAACCTCACGGTGCACGAGTATCTGTGGGGATATGAAGACCCGCTGGTTCGCCTCGCAAGTACTGTGCTGCCTAACTGGATCCCCTTCTCGAGGCTCGGGCTTATGGATAGGGTGAGTTGCCTAAACAACGGTTTCATGTCGACCCGTCTGTCCGAAAATAAGGTCTAAACTACGAGTACTTGGCGGCCTGTCCCGAAGAAGCACAGCCTAACGGACGCACATTAAATTTTCATCACGTTATGGATCATTTCGCTGAAGGGTCTAGACATACTTTCACGTATACAAATATTGAGTCCTTATTTTAAACGAAATTTGAAATACGGAGTTTATTTGTTATGAATATTATCAAGCATAAATTTCACTTGCATAGTTCATCTAAAGCCGCACATAAATTGGGACTTAAGTTTACTTTTGGGAGTATTTCATGAGAAAAAGTTCCTTGAACAAGAGCAATAGCTATTGATAGAATGCAAATATTTACACATTGTACAATATTTGCACATCGCTCGCTTATTTAGAGAGAATCATTTCTGCGGTCGCTCAAAAATTTCCCTATATTTTATGGGACCCAAAGGTTCATTCTCTTGTTCACAAGAGCCCTCCACTTGTCCCTCTCCTGAATCAAATCAAATCAGTCCATAGCACTCCATTCTATCTCTCTAAGATCCATTTTAATATTGTTCGCCCACCTACGTCTTGGCCTTCCTAATGGTCTCTTTCCTTCTGGCTCTCACACCAATATCCTACATGCATTCCTCTTCGCACAAGGAAAACTTTAAGCTTTAATTTTAGCGGGTTTATTAAAGGGTGTTTTAATTTGATATTTAACCACGTGCATATGATTGTAGTTTCTGACGCGTTTGTGAACTCCCTCTCTCGGTGACCAATAGTAAACTTTCCGTTCCCATGCGGTGACAGATTCGAACAAGGCCATGGTATCAGCGTCCAAGTTTGATCTTGTTACCGCAGATGTTCGACGAGGGCGAGAACGTGGTAACCGTTGCTTTGAATAGCGCCCAGGCCGATGAGACCGAAGTGATGGAGAGGCGGCGGAGGGTCTACTCCTTTGACAGCTACAACGGGTGGACAACCTTGCGGCAGTGGACAGGGGGGACACACTGCAGCTCACTCAAAGGCGTCAGCGAGGGAGTACTGTACCCTAAGTATGTCTCTGTACAGGTATCTCTGTTTCACCGAGCCCAGACACTGTCTTAAGCGGAAACAAATCTACTTTTATGGGTGTAATATAGCAGTGGGGTTACTTCGCTGTTTCAGGAACATAACTGCATTATAACCAGATGCTCGAGCTCTGTCAGTATTGGTTCTCATGACCTTCTGCATCTGAACCATCCCTCTGTATCTATACGTAAACTTCTGCACCATTACCTTCCCTGCTTTCTCCCATACCCCTTCCCAGACACCCATATTATCGAATGATGAGTCGAGGTCGAATTTAACGCCATTTCTCGCGAATAATAGGCATAAAGAGTCAGTCGCAAACCGTCTCCTTTGTATAATATACTACACTTCACATATCCAAATAAAAATATCACTCTCTATTTTGGCATCCTGTTGCACATCTTTAATTAAACGTCCATGTATTAAGTCTGTCAATAATGCAACAATCATTAAATTATTTACCATTCAACACTAACATATCATGTTTCGGCCATAGACGGCCATCCTCAGGTGTTTCAATGTGTCCAAACTGTTACACTGCTTTGATGCGCGCTAAAATTGCGCGTTGCAGTCCACTAAAACATAAATAATTAATTAAAGTTCATTAACATTTTTCTATTAAATCTTTCGTAAAATCCTATTCCACCTCATAAGGGTCGTCGTCCACTTGTTTAAAGCTATGTGATACACGTATTCCAGAGAGTTTGTTTCAGCAGCTGTGTCTGTGTGCTGCAATATTCCCCTTGCTTGTGTGTTGTTCCCTCTAGCAGCGTGTGGTGTTGTCTTCACTAATGTCTTAGTACTTCAGATGCCTTTCCTTCGAAGTATGATTCACTTAGTTCCTTCATCACCCTTTGAATTCACAGTTACAACTGCCCTAACGTACTCTTTTGAGCTACACGAAGAACGAAAACACCGCATGTACAACCTTCTATCCAAGTAGTAATTGTCCCCGAATAAATGATTCTATGACTCAAGGTATGGGGCGTGCGGTAGCGTAATGGTTCAAGTCCCGACGAAGTGGATTTTTCAATTGACCAGCCGCATTATGGTCCTGGGGTCGACTCAGCCTCTAACGGAAATGATTACCAGAAATCTTCCTTGGGGTAAAGGACGGCCGATGCGTAAGGCTGACAACTTTACCCCCATCTGTGAGCGGATTATCTAGAAAATGTGGGACCCTCAACGTGTCACAACCCTATGGGCCTTCACGTCCTGTTATAGGGATAGGTTAACCTTTTACCCAAGGTATAGATGAAAATGTCCAAACGCCAGAACTGTTCCGGATGTTATGGCGGATAAAGGAAATGTCAATATTAGTAGACTCGACTCCAGAAAGTCAGGTTCAATCTGACGCATTATTATTAATGTCTTGAACCGGTGAGCTTGGTCTAAACTCTCTTGAAATGTATTCCACAGAGGACCAGGCACAAAACCGATGCTGTATCAATTACAGATAATAAGGAGTCCAGAATAATATAAACTCTGATGCGATTATGATGAGAAGAATTGGTAGTGTCTTAGGTGTCATCCTGACTGTTGTCAGAAGTGAATGGAATGGTTGTTTGTGACCATTAAAATCTGCATTATTTTGCTCTCTCCTGATTCTGGATAATTTTGTCGGTAATATTATTACTGATACTATTATGGGAAGATCTTAAGTCAGAGAGCTTAGACTGGGTATACTAAAATTTCCTTAAAATAGGTAAAGTTTTTCCCGGACTTAAATAATAAACACGGTACCGTGAAGAAGTGTATGATAGAGAAATAATATCCCCACCATTCATAACGTCGGTACTAGATGGAAGTGAGTGTTCAGATTCACGAATTTTCCGCTTAACCTCCAGAGAAACAGCCAACTCTATCCTTACACAGAAGATTGAGTAGACCCCAGAAATTATGCCTCTACCGGGAATAGAAACCAGACTATTCGGTTGTCTAATCCATAGCCTAGTCAATTTATCTAATGTCACTCGAATATTTCCTTAATTCATCAAGGAAAATGGTGTGAAGTGTCTACAATATGATACATGTATTTAAGCATCCTGTTACACTCTACACATTATATGACACAAACTCCGTCCTAAGTGGAACAATTTATTTGATTTTTAAAAACTGTCACTTTTAAATCTTCAATTCCAATTTAAAAATTTCTTTCAAATTTTTTCAAAATTTAAAATTTAAAATTCTCGTGGGTACCCGCCCTATATCTATAGTGCTGCAGCGGCTACTTCTTTTTTTTTCAGCACTGTTCAGGTATTACTCTGTGTAGGCTCCCTGTGTGCGTGCCGCTGCTTATCTTTAATACGTGTGCTCTCTGGTGCATTGTGTGCACACACTAGTGTTTTTTAAATTTTAAACTACGTGCAGTGTAGCAGCTACGTGAGAGTATACACCTGATGATGGCCATTTACGGCCGAAACATGTAGTGTAGAAGAAAGGAAGACGAAGAGCTACAATAAATTGTTGCACTTAGGACGGAGTTTATGTCATATATGGTGTTAAGTGGTGCAAAAGTAGGCCACAATCACGCCTATTCACCAATGTCGTGATTAATGAACATTGCATAACCTTTCATTCGACACTATTAGACCCGTGCAACTAATAAAGTGTCATTAAATGAAATCATGAAACAAAGGAACATAAGAAATTGAGAACCCACAGAATACAGATACAGCTGCGTGTAAGAGAGTAAGGCACTCGTGATGATAATGCTAATGAAACTTTCAAGACATTAAGTAGAAATGACACGTGGGGAAAACTGAACTGAGGGTCGACAAGTTTGACTTTCACTTTAAAGGCTTTACAAGCTGATTGTCTCATACAGTTGGGAAACAGGAGGAAGAGAGAGAAGAAAGGATATAACTCTCATCAATAATTTAATCTGATGGAAACTGAGGTTATTTTAAAAATGGTGACTCTATCGCTTGAATAACTGGGGTTTGATTCCCAGCTGGGATTTTCTCAATTATTCTCTCCACAACAGCCGTAGATTTAGCGAGTAACCCGCCTAGCATGAATTATAAGATGTTTGTTTCATGAGACTGTCTGCTTACTGAGTCCCTCCGGGTGAATGGCAGAACAATAACTTCAAATATTCTGCAAAAGCATCTTCTCTCTTTCCATCCAAATTTTCATTTGTATAATGATTCAAATGTTGAATAATCAGAGCAGCTGATATGGCGTCTTAAAAAGTATCGAGAAGTAGTGTTAATTTGGAACACGACGGCGCAGTAAGAGAAATAAATAAATAATATCATAGAAAGCAACTTAACATATTCTTTCCAGTTCCAAGTAAGTGTCAAATACTTTGAAGAAACTTTTTATGCCCAAACAAATGATTTTTCTTTTCTTAATTATTCAAATTTATTATATTTATTAAAGGGTGTATATAATGTAACAGATCTGATCAACACATTGTCAGGTAAGAGCTCTGTAAACATGGTCCAACATGCAACAATAGATGGGATGTGTTTTCTACGTGGTCCGTGCCACGGCTCTATAAGGAGAGCTGTGAGCTGTAAGTTCATTGCGATTTGGACCTAGGAGTACAAAGTGATCGAAGACAAAATGACTTCATAGTGATTTGAAGGGCTAGTTTCTGCGTTGAGATCCGTTGCCAAGAGACGACTAGTGAAGACGGAGAATCCTTGTGCGTGTACAACGGTGAACTGGAAAGTGAGTAAAACAGTGATAGCGCTCTATTTAAGTGCTTGTATCAAAGGTGATAATAAATCCAATAATCTGATTTAGAACCCGTTATTGTCGTCATGCGTACCTTCCTACACAGACCGCCCCTGTGGTCTAGTGGTCAGAGATTCTCGCTACAGATCCAGAGGTCCCCTGGTTCAATTCATGGCGCTACCAGATTTTCTGAGAAATAGTGGTTCTTGAACGGGGTCCATTCAGCCTCGTGAGAATAATTGAGGATATATTTCAAGGAAATAGCGGTTCCGGGCTAGAAACTCGAGATAAACGGCCATGGGGATCTGCTGCTTTCACCACGTGACACCCTCTATCGACAAAAGTTGGCACTAACTTCGCCGACAAGCGGCGGTCGCTAGGTCGGTATAGTTCTCTTGCGGACTACAGACCCTCTTACATGTTACGATAAATTACTGAACGCTGACTGAATAAAGACGAATGGGCAATGAATAATATGTAGCGGAACGGAAAATAAAAGAATGTGTAAAACCTTTTCTTTGAAAAACATCGCAAGAAGAAAGCACCAAGACGGATCTCAGAGAAATAATTTTTAGCAGGTAAGGTGAATTGATCTGGCTCAGGATAGAATCGTGTATCAAAATTTACTGGTTACTAAACATCAGCATTCCATAAAAGGAGAGCGTTCTTTTATAAGTTGAGTAACACTCGAATTGGTTATAACCACCACATAAGGTTAAATGCTTTTATTGGACAATCTACATTTTCGGCTTTATTACAGACCCATGACTTCAAACGATACCTTCTTGATCTACCGCAAGGCATTCTGCCGGTTTCTACCCGTGGTTTTCTCCCGGAGCGGTGTCACGAATGAGGGTTTCCCAGCCTACTGGTTCAATCTGCCTGACAACGTGTTCGACTCTCCGGACAAGAACCCGGACAACGCGTGCTACTGTCGCCCTGAAGTGGCGCCTTGCCTGCTGTCTGGCCTGGCAGACATAACTCCCTGCTACTACAGTAAGTTGACTTTCTGGAAGTGATAAGCTGGGATTTCGTTAG
>NW_019738958.1:445563-511243 GCF_002891405.2 Cryptotermes secundus | reverse complement strand
GATGATCGTAGGGATCGAAACATGTAAGGGTGATGAGTTTGCAAGTGATAAAACTTAAATAGTCACACTGGACGGTGTTGTTTTTGTCTTTGTAAAACCACGGAGTTTTTGTTTGTAGATACGTAGAAACATGTGTATCTCTATACACCACTAGGTTTGATTCTATCAGTATACATTCTCAGTTATCTCTGAGCCTGGAAGTAAACCAGACACTCAAATAAATAGTATATGGACCGACTTATTTAGCCTTATATATATATATATATAAACCAGAAGAACGGAAAACATATTAACCAATTAATCTGTATACCAGTCAATTAATCATCAACTTATATTACTGCAGATTCATTATCGCTCTCGTTGTCAGCTTGACCTATCCATTCGTCCAATTCTATTTTGTTTTTCAGGTATTCCTGTAGCTCTGTCATTCCCACATTTCTTGAAGGGGGACCCCAGACTACTGGAAAAGATGGACGGTTTATCCCCGGACCCCAACAAGCACGAGACCAATATCGTCATTCAGCCGGTTAGACAAGTTTATTCTATTCATGCAGCATTTACTATGAATGGTTATGATATCTGCCTGTCTTACGCATGAAGATTAAACTTAAGTATACCACTGTGTCCTAATGAACAGGATGTCAGAAACGTGAGCCCTAGCCTGATGGCTGTACGGGCAATGATTTGCAGTCTTACATGAGGTTTGCCCGAATAAATGGAATATGAAGTAGGTAACTAGAATACTTTTACTAGTAAGGATTAAATAAACTGCATGAGGATCTTCATAACTTGTACTGTTCTCCATGTATAATTAGAATGATCAAGTCAAGTTAGGATGAGGTGGGCATGGCATGTAGCACGAATTAGGTAGAAGAGGCCTGCATATAGGATATTGATGGGAAAGAGACCACTGGGAAGACAAAAGGCTAGGTGGATGGACAATATTAAAATAGATCTTAGAGATATAGGATGGGATGGTATGGATTGAATTCATCTGGCTCAGGATAGGGACCAGTGGAGGGCTCTTTTGAACACGGTAATGAATCTTCGGGTTCCATAAAATGCTGGTAAATTCTTGAGTAGCTGCAGATTTGGCTTCTCCTCAAGAAGGGCTCAGCTCCGTAAGTAAGTAAGTAAGTAAGTAAGTAAATAAATTGAGTTTTCTCTGAACAGAAAGTAATGAGGAACTTATGAGTTATGTCACTTATCTGAGAGTCAATCAATTTGGTAGTAGACGAGAACGCACTGTTTGAGAAAAATAGTGAAATTTATAAATGAATGGAAGGATGGATGGATAGGTCGACAGAAAGGCGGACGGATTGATTGAAGGATAGTTGAACAAATGAATCTGTGATAGAATAAAAGAATGGATGCTTCTACAGCAGATAGAAATGTAGCTCTGCAAACCTATGCAATCTCCAGTTTACTGAAAGTAAGAAACGAGAAATGTACATATGAAAAGACTGCTTCATTGCTGAATGTACGTGGCTCGTTGTAACGCTCACAAGAAAATATCTACACGTTATACACGGTACTAAAATAACAACTAATTTAGTTAAATGTGAGGATTCTGTGCCGTTGTTTTTATCAAATATATGTAAAATTATAGTTTTCAGTCAAATAAAAATTTAATGTAACACGATTAAAATTAATTAAAATGTTATAAGCTTCAGCGATTTTAAATCACCATTATCAGACTCTTATGTTTCAGAAGTGGAGCGCAAGCTCATTAGGTGGCAGTTCTGCAAGCATACTCGGATGTTACTTACATAAGAAGGACATTAATAAATAAGATACATAGCAATTGTTAAAACTGTAAATATTGGGGCAGGTGTGGGGATTGTTTATAAGAAAGTCATTGGGACGCAGGCCCCATAAAGACAACAAACAACAACAAACAACAACGAAATTCATAACTACATGCAATTATGTTAAAATTAAAGAAACTGTAACCAAAGAAATTATATTTGCTTCTGTGAAGAGACTTACGAATATGAGGGTAGAAGCTCGGGCTGTATACAGTTGTATGAAGAAACAGACTGCTTTGACTGTGTTGCCTTGTAATGCTGATATTTGTGTTGTGGTGCTTGAAGAGGGACTGCAAGTTGACTCTAGCTTAAAAGTGTTATGTAGTACTGTTGTCATAATTCGTAGTTCAAAATGGCATCGAAGATGGGGCTGTAAGCGTCTATCCAACTGTCGTTTAAATGAATTTTCAATTTAGATTTTTTATACAGTATATACACTTGATCATGTGTCATACAAGTTACATTTTTTATGTTCATGCATATACATACCTGATACGACGATTAAGATCAATAAAGCATTATTTTTCCTTGGCACTACAGCCCCAGTGGGCCTAGGCCTACCTCCATGAACTTCTCCGTTCACTTCGCTTTTTCTAGACCTTACACATTCGGTACGACTCCTTGGGCGAGTGATCAGCTCGTCGCAAGGCCTCTACCTGTACACAAACACAGAAAAAGGCACACATACAAACTAAACATCCATGCCCTGAGTGGGATTCGAACCCACGATCCCGGTTTCCAAGCGAGCGAAGACAGTGCATGCCTTAGACCGCTCGGCTACCGTGGTCGGCTCAGTAAAGTAAAAAACCATTTAATTTTCTTCTAATTTTATCACGATAAAATTCGTATCTGACTGGAATATGTACGTTTATATAAGATTAAATTTAGTTTCCAGACGAATGTCTAATTTCATCAGTAGGCCTAAACAAAACAACTGGTGTTCCAGAAAGAATAGAGCTATGTTAAGGTCCTTATGTGGTGAGGGATGGCCATATTGTCTGCCATTCTGATGTATGGAATCATTTGTCTTCGCTATATTCAAATTCAGAATGACGCTTTAGTGCCCTGACTAGAAATCTGGACCGTACACAATTTTTTACACCTTTCGTTAATTACGCGAATTGGGACAACCTAGCTGGAAACTAGCGGTCCCGTCCAGCTAAGATAACGCTTCAAAATATGTGGCAGACATTCCCAGGGCGCCTCATTTCCAGAGAAAAGTTATCCTATACTTGGGGTTTCCGGAGTTCATATGACTGGATGCTTATATGTGGGGCCTAGTGAACAATAACCGAACAGATAGGAGTCAAGACGTGGATGGTTAGACACTATAAACATGCGAAAGCTAGTATAGAAATTAATCAATATTATCCATATCTTGAGTCATCTTATTAGATGGAATGCAAATTTATACATTTTTCTGTTATTCAGAATATTTACTACTGAATTTGCATTTTTAACTCTGATGTTACAGCACCACTGTCATTTGGAGCCTAATTGTAGAACTGTTTCGTTTTACGTGGCTTATTTTCGGAAGCGAAGGTGTAAAATCAGGCAGTTGCAAATGAGTGACAGACTGCCGGACGTGGGCCAGAAGATAAAACAATTATTAAATCTTAGAAACATGGATAATTTAGACCACAACGAAAGAACTGGAAATTAATTGTGAGGTCAATTAAACGACCACAACATTTGTTTATCAGTCTGAGAAATCAGGGAAATCCACGGGGAACTAACTTGCTTGATGTTACGTATCGAGGTAAGATATGGAGAAATTTCGCCTTGAGCCTTTTTGGGTAAAGGTAAAGTTGTCTCTGTGCTTAATTAATTAAGCATTGCGCTATGAAGGTGTATGAGGGAGTGGATTTATAGATTCACATCTTCTTGACCTCAGCACTATTTGAAGGTAAGTGGTCAGCTTCACGCCCTGGCCGCTTTACCCCGGTACCCATTGTATAGGAGACTGAGTAAACCCCCGAGCCTGTCTGGACCGCTTGGAGAAGAGAAAATTCTTGACCCTACCGAGACTTGAATTCCACCTCCTCCGTCCAGCACGTATCCAGTCGCTATACTGACTGCGCTATCCCGGCTCGTATAATAATAATATTCCAGCCATTTATTTATTTACATGCTAACCTAATACTCCAAAGGCTTTTATGAGTCCCTTATTTTATTTAAGACGCGTCACAAATTTACATCCTTAGAGAAATGCGCATTTTAAGATATATGTTTATTACTTATTTTATTCTTCGAGACCCGACAACGAGAACAATTATGGCCCCGCAAAAAATGATATAAACATATTTCAGAGTGACATATGACATATCTATATTCCGATAACGTTGTAAATAAGATGTTCACAGCGGTGAATACAAAGAGCTGCAATGCCGTGTACTTTGGCACAAGTCCACTGACGGCCTTTCGAAATTATTTCAACCTTCTAGCAGACTACATGACTTTACATCCCACAACATTGTAATGATTTTTCCGTGTACCTTCAACGTGATGAGTGTCACTTTGTTATATCCATGGCTCTACAGTTCGTTGCTGGACCTTGGCCGCTTTTGCAGATTCTTAATCCTATACACAGACTGCAGGACTCCTTGGACGGGGGATTAGCCTGTCGCAAGGCCGCTACCTACACACAGAGCAACAGAAACACAGAATAAACGCATACAGACATCCACGCCTTGAGTGGGATTGGAACCCACGATCCCAGTGTTCGAGGAAGCGAAGAATGTTTGTGCCTTAGACTTTGATAGATGTCAGTATGATTACATCTTTTTGTATTGCTAGTGGGGTGGGACTAAGTCCCTTTTACTGCGGCCAATTCTGGCCTATTGTACCAGTCCCATAAGATAGGTGAGGGTGATTGTGGAGCAATTGGTGGAATGAAGATTGGCAGGGGAAACCGAAGTACTCGGAGAAAACCTGCCCCAGCGCCACTTTGTCCACCACAAATCCCACTTGACCAGACCCAGGATCGAACCCACCCGCCGCGCTGGGAAGCCAGCAACTAACCGCTTGAGTGATTACGTCTTACAAACTTATGTATCGTATGGTTTTATATTGCAAAAGCAAGCCATGTGAGTAATAAATTTTCCAGTGATGCTTTGTATTTCTGGGTGTTGTTAGTAGACGGACGGATGGAAATGCGCTCTGTTGCAGGATCTGGGCCTGCCCATGACCGTCCGGTTGCGAATGCAGCTGAATCTCGCCGTGCTCAACACGCGCCTCAACTCCCGGGTGGCAGTCTTCAACAACCACACACTTCCCATCTTCTGGCTAGACTGGGTCAGTCGGCCATGGATTATGGTTGTACTTACTTAAATGCATCCTGTCAGAATGTCTCTCTCTCTCTGTCTCGCCGCACTCAATTAATCACTAAAGGCGGCCGCACACCAACTGCGTCAAGACAAGCATCAAGACATGAGACAAAAGACGCTATCTTACTTCATTCGTGACTCGTCAGCATGAGGCTGGCGTCAGCATCATGACTCAGACCGGTGTGCGGCGGTTTTCATAATCCCATTCACTTCAAATGTGCTCCTTTCGTTGTGCCATGCCGCAGACATCGTGTCTTGACTGTTACATGTCTTGACGCATGCAGGTGTGCGGCTTACCTAACACATTCACTAACATTTTGTTCATTCGTTTTTTCTCTCTCTCCACTTCTTACATGTTCAGTTCCTGAAGACAGTCCTTTTTATACTTAGTACGAAATTGGAACATCGCCATGAAATATAGTCCCAACGTACTGTATCCTGAACCACTTAAATCAAATATCCATTACAAATAATTCCTCTGTGACCATTTTCAAGACCTTCTTTTGTGATATACATAAAAAAATTCTACACACGATTTGTATGAACCGCTCGTGATGATAGTGTGTGCAGTACAGCTCAGCATCTCCTACTACTACTACTACTACTACTACTAGTACTACTGCTACTACTACTACTACTACTACTGCTTCTACTATTACTGACACTAACACGAACAAGAAAATAACCATAAAAATAAAGAAAAATTGAACGATGTTTCTTCTTGTTATTCTTTTTCTTCTCTTACGTACATCTTTAATCTCACCTTAATGCAAATATCTCACAGACACTTGCAGTGCGTTTCCTGCGCTAAAGTCGCTGAACAATATTCTGACCAAAGTACTGAAGAAAAAATTGTAGTTTTGTATGTATTTATGTATATAGTGTATCTTTCGGTGATTTTATTTTCTTTTTTCGAAACAAGAGAATGGTATTAATGATTATAAACTGAATAATGACTGAACTCTATATCTTGATACAGTGGTAATCGTTAATTAAGTTCCGTTTCCAAAATTCTGAAACGTGCTAACTTTACACAGTTCCTTTCTCTAAAGCTTTCCTCCTGATGAAGTCAGCCATTCAATGCTTACAGTATTTCGACATGCCCGACGTGGTTTCCCGCCTTATGTATCTGGTGCTCTTCGTGGCCCCTGCTCTCCAGTCCGCTGCCATAGTGCTACTGGCGCTGCTGGGAGTCGCCATGTTGGGACTGGCCGCGTGTAGCTGCAGCAAGAAGAACAGTGCTGTGGCCAGCAAGATACTGAGCAAAAGCCAACACTTGCTGGAGAAGAATACGGGGGAGCAGCTACTGGGCCGGACACAATACAGGGCGCGAGTGGGATGCAGGTGAGGCTCAATGGGACTTACTACAGGACCGGAAGCGGTTGTGAAAGATTTGGAGTCGTAGTACAGGAAACCGAAATATTCGAAATTTTCTGCAAAATAATCCACAATGAAAGAAAGGCGAAGATTCAAACATCTGAAGACAGAGAATATAGGAGAGTGATTTATTTAAATTGCAGGAACAATATATAGGGATAAGTTGTAAAACGATAAATTCAGCTGGAAGTGGAGATTCATTTGGCGAAATTGTTTCGCTCTTAAGTGCATATTATGTATGCAAATAAACAGTAACTTAAGTGGGAAGAGAATGAACATTGAAGTAGGTAGCATGATCTGCAGAACTGTGAGAAAGCTACAGGAACCATTGTTATGTCATCGGAATCAACCGTGGGAACAATGCAAGTTCTGCAGTAAAGTGAGGACTATTTCCAAAGTACGCACTATTGAGGGCGCTATACATTTTGTGTACGGACAATAGATGTAACATAGAAATATAATTCGAGGAACACAAAATACTGTGTCAAAGTGCGGTTTACGTTTGCGATCTGTAAGCTTGTGATATACGTGTAATTTGCAGACAAGTAAAGAAATCACAGAGACCACGGTGAGTCCTCGGAATATTTTGTTTGAATATTATAAATTTTCTAGAACATATGTCGGTATATGCTTTATACGATATATGGAAAATGTAAGGGAAATAGATACACTGTAAGAATATTATGTGCCTTGCATGAAAATTTATTTTTTTTCAAGAAAATGGATTCATTATTACACGTCATAAGTGACTTACTGTAAGTAAACATGTTTATGTAAAGACTACAGTGCTCACTGCACGCGTGCACAATGAAAATCGATTCTCGTCTTAGGACAAAGAGAATTACTGCACTTTCAATGAAATATTTATAGATATATCACACATAATTCTAATATGGATTTCTTGATATAATGTCAAGCGTTCTAGACGAAGTGGATGTTTTATGAGCAAAACTATGGATATACTGATTTTTCTATATGAAAGCAAGTACAACTAAAGTGCCATGAGGTGTAATATCGAATATACACTTACGATTTTGAAGAATATTGAATTCTAAATATATTACCCAAAGTGTCCACAATATAACCGTAGAATATGAAGTGCTGAAATTTATTAAAAAGAAAAGTTAATTATTACTGCACTTTATAATTTCGGGGTATATAAATGAATAAGTCTTATAGGGGGGTAAGGTAACAATATACTAATATTTCTGAATGTAACAGAAAAATATTATTATTATTCAGTTTATATTCTTCTTTATCTCTTTACTTTTCTCGAATTATATACACATACTCTTTTAGTCATATCAGAAATAGAATACTGAGCAAACGTAATTAGATGTAAGGCAGAACGAACATGAAAACTGGCAATAAAAACTGTTAGGAAAATGAGAGTTTATTTTTTTATCAGAATTGCTGATAGTGCGGCTGGAAGAATTAGGTCAATTGAAAAAAATCCAAAGACCTCATCGGGACTTGAACTCGCGACCTTACGGCTTGCAGCATAGTGCCTCAACCAACTACGCTACCGTGTGCCCCAAGAAATAATAATATATAAAAATTATGTACTCACTCTAGGCAATGAAAAGTTGAACTTTACAAACCTTTACCAGAATTCAGTGGCTAATTCGTAAGGTAATAAGAAACGTGAACGCCTGGATATTTTATGCAGCAATGAGCACTACTCATTTGTCAGAGAAGTTGCCGCATAAGCGGGCGCTTGAACTTCGCTGATATGGCGGACATCTATGCGATAATCCATTTCGTCCCACACCCGTGTCAGCATTTCACGGTTGATCAGAGTCACAGCAGCGGTGATACGGTTGCGAAGGTCCCTGAGATTAGCAGGCAATGGAGGCACAAAGACAGTACAGGAGAGGAAATTTTCCAGTTTATTGTCTCTCAAGTTACGGTAACTTACAACTGGATGTATCTTGCATATTGACTGTACGTAGTGTTCAAGTTGAAAGACACGAATTTTATTGATCTCGAAACCAATTCTGAGAGCGGAGATAAATCTTCTGGAATTCTTTACAACTGCACTAGATAGAGTAAACTTCTGCTATTGGTAATCTCAATGTAGAAATTCACGAGGTTGGTTGGACCTAAGAGCAAATCCGGGCGTTCCGGCGAAAGAAAAATTTCGACAAATATACAACGAAATTAACTGTGTTCGCCTAGTTATTTAATCACCTAAAAATCCATGGTTTTAGTCCTCAAGCGAACCATACCGACCGAGCGACCGCCGCTTGTCAGCGAAATTAGTACCAAATTTAGCGGATAGAGGGTGTCACGTGATGAGCGTAAAGAATACCATTGGCAGTTAATTTTGGTTTTCTAGACCGGAGCAGCTATTTCCTTGAAATAACTCCTCAATTATCCTCACGAGGCTGAGTGAACCCCGTTCCAGACCCAATACTTCTCAGGAAATCTAGTAGCGCAGGCAAGCGAACCCAGACCTCTGGCTCTGTAGCCAGGAACTCTGACCACTAGACCACAGAGACGGTCCATATAACAGGTACGAAGAAAAAAGTTGTGGCATTGGTTATATAAATGTCAACTAATTTCATCAGATTGAGGACTGGGTGAAGGATTTTCCGATAGGGATACAATTGCATTGGATTTCATAACCCGAAATTGCGTACTCAGTTTAGTGTCTAGCAGCTACTGAAGGAAGATTCCATGACAGTGGTGACCTGTTCCTCGTCATAGCTCCTTTACTAATTGCCTCCTAACCTTGCTCCACAACGCCCATGAAGATCGCCTGTGTCCTGAAACACGCATTCTTGGGCAATGTGGACAAAACGCTAACACTAAATTCACTGTCAAGAACACAGAAACTTGTTTGTGACTATGGCCCAAATCATGACCTTGAGCCTGTGTATTCAAGTTCATCTATCTAATCAAGCCACAAATAATATATTTTTGTGAATTCTGTAGTTCTGATTTTAATAAATAGTGATATGACTTTCCGTAGGCAATCCTTATGCATGTGAATAACGTGAACAGGCCATTTCCGTTTACTATCATATCCTTCCGAGTATAGTACACAGGAACAGAACAAACTCCGTGGCCTGTAGTCCGCAATCGAACTATACCGACCTAGCGACCGCCGCTTGTCGGCGAAATTAGTGCCAAATTTAAGGATAGAGGGTGTCACGTGATGAGCGCAACGGATTCCCAAGACCGTTAATCTCGGTATTCTAGACCGTAGCCGCTATCTCCTTGAAATAGGTTCTCAGTCATACTCATGAGGCTGAATGGACCCCGTTCCAGACCCACTTCTTCTCAGAAAACCTGCTAGCGCCGGGAATCGAACGTGGGACCTCTGGATCTGTAAGCAGGAACTCTGATCACTAGACCACAGAGGCAATCCACACAGGAACAGTTCCCTCCGAACATTATATTGCGGAATGTCATACCATTTCATGGTTTATTTAATGAAGCTATGCATGAACTGGCCACAATTTATGAAGTCTAATGGGTTCTCAGCCGGTCACGGTAGCCGAGAGGTCTAAGGCATGTACTGTCTTCGCTCGCTTGGAAACCGGGATGGTGGGTTCGAATCCAACACAGGGCATGGATGTTTAGTTTTTGTGTGTGCATTTTTCTGTGTTTGTGTACAGGTAGAGGTCTTGCGACGAGCTGATCACCCGTCCAAGGAGTCCTACCGAATGTGTTAGATCTAGAAAAACCGAAGTGAACGGAGAAGTTCATGGAGGTAGACCTAGGCCCACTGGGGCTGTAGTGCCAAGGAAAAAAGAAATGGGTTCTCATTTAGCTAATTTTGTAACGACTTATTCAACTAAAATTTCACATAGCCTTATATTTTCCACTGGATCTACTGTCCCCTTTTTCCCTGGCCTCTGATTTTCAGTTTCATGATCATTTTACAGACGGTAGGACTCCTTGAACGGGTGATCGGCTAGTCACAAGGTTTCTACCTAAACATAGGACAACACAAACACAAAATAAACACATACACCAAGCATCCATGCCTTTTGTGGGATTGGAACCCACGATCCCGGTTTCAGAGCGAGTGAAGACAATTCATACCTTACACCTCTCGGCTACCGTGACCGGCCACATAGCCTTATTTTTATTTCCTTGGCGCTACAGCCCCAGTGGGCCTTGGCCTACCTTCATGAACTCCGTTCACTTCGGTTTTTATAGATCTTACACTTTCGATAGGACTCCTTGGGCGGGTGATCAGCTGGTCGCAAGGCCTCTACCTGTACACAAACACAGAAAAACGCACACACAAGCTAAACATCCATGCCCTGAGTGGGATTCGAACCCACGATCCCGGCTTCAGAGCGAGCGAAGACAATTCATGCCTTAGACCTCTTGGCTACCGTGACCGGCCACATAGCCTTAGATGACAAGAAAATTGTTTTGGAAAACATAGGTCTAGTGTTATTGTTGAAACAGAATAATTGTGAAGATATCCGGGGAGATTTAACGTTCTCTTAAATGAGCAGAGGAATGCTGTATCATGTAGCTTCAGAGTAGAGAACATATCAGATTGTATTGGGAATATTATCGGCTCGAATATCTGTTGCGGTACAGCAATTTTAGGTGGCTTTTATACCTCTATTCAGCAATTCCAAGCGGCTTACCGGCTATTCCATTCAGGTAGACCACATCCGCTTCCTTTGCAGTCAGTTATTATGTACAATACAGAAACATTTCGGGGGCACGCGGTAGCATAGTTGGTTGAGGCACTAGTCTACAAGCCGGAAGGTCGCAGGTTCAAGTCCCGGTGAGTTCATTGAATTTTTTTCAATTGACCTAATCCTTCCGGCCGCACTATGGCCCTGAGGTCGACTCAGCCACTAATAGGAATGAGTACCAGGAATTAATTAAATAATCTGTGAGCCGATTGTCTAGATAATGTGGGACACTCAACACCTCACAACCCTATGGACCTTCACGGCCTGTTACAGGGATAGCTTTATTTTTTTTTTACTTTACAGAAAAATTCCTGGTCCTTTCGATGCATTAGTTTCTCACAGTTCATACTGCATTTCAAGTTCTTCTTCTATCAAAAATAATACAGTACTGCAATGATAGAAGTCTGTACTCTCGTTCAGATATCCAGAATTACTGTTGATTTATGGGTTATTTAACGATGCTATATATCAGTTTGCCGGTCACGGTAGCCGAGCGGTCTAAGGCTTGTACTGTCTTCGTTCGCATGGAAACCGGGGTCGTGGGTTCGAATCCCACTCAGGGCATGGATGTTTAGTTTGTGTGTGTGCGTTTTTCTGTGTTTGTGTACAGGTAGAGGCCTTGCGACGAGCTGATCACCCGCCCAAGGAGTATTACCGAATGTGTAAGATCTAGAAAAACCGAAGTGAACAGAGCAGTTCATGGAGGTAGGCCTAGACCCACTAGGGCTGTAATGCCAAGGAAAAAAAATGTCAGTTTCCTTCTTTTAGTTATGTAAAAGTGTGAGATGTTTAATTAAGCAAAAGGAAACTTTTACCTTATCATAACTCAAGTATATCAGTATGTTGTGTGGAAAGTCTGTTGATTGGTTCTGGATTACTTAACGATGACCAGTCCTCAAACATAATGTCGTCACCGTCACCACTACAGAAATTACAGCAAACATATCCATCACTTCAATATGCAGGTAGTTAACCGTCAACTCCCAACTACCATATCAGCACCATCATCAAAGACATTCATCTATACTTTCTATAAAGCTCCCGCTCCATTGTAGAATTACTTACAATTTATTTGTACTTTATAAATAAATCTTAACATATAATTTTATGTATATATTAAAGTTTGCGACGAGCTGATCACCCGCCCAAGGAGTCCTACCGAATGTGTAAGATCTAGAAAAAAAACGAAGTGAACGGAGAAGTTCATGGAGGTAGGCCTAGACCCACTGGGGCTGTAGTGCTAAGGAAAAAAAAGTATTAAAATGGACCTTAGAGAGATAGGATGGGATGGGATGGTATGGATTGGATTCATCTGGCTCAGGATAGGGACCAGTGGAGGCCTCCTGTGAACACGGTTATTCATTTTCGGGTTCCATAAAATGCTTTTAAATTCTTTAGTAGCTCAGATTTTGCGTCTTCTCGAGAAGGGCTCAGCTCCATAAGTAAGCAAGTATGTATTCTACCTTATAGGACTAGATTAAATAAAGCAGTCTATAAGCAATATTAGTTAATATCACGTAAAACTTCCTCCCTACACATCCTACTAAAACGTATCATTGTGGCTTCAGATTGACGCCGAAACCTGTAACTTTTTTAATTATTGTAAATATTTTTTTTTTTTACTGAAGTTGCCAGTATGCATTTTCATCGCGTCATAGTAGCCGATCTCCTGGCCGAGATAGGAAAAATCATGATCTACCGAGAAAAAAGCAAATTTCTGGACGGCAACTGTATATTGGAAGGTCTGGGATAGATGATTTTAGTGATCGTTCCTGTTGTACACTTGTGTCCTTGCTAACTCTATACGACTTGATATCCCAGAAGATAATAATCTTCACAGACGTCCCTGTAAGATACTCAAATCCTATATAAACTACGTATATTTGTTTATTTAAAACAATTCATGTTAGAAAGAATATGCTTCAGTATACATTTAAATACTTGACGCACGGCAAATCTTAATTTCTCTTTTTCATATTTTTAGACCATTATCTCACCTGTAACTTCCATGAATGATACATAAAATGCTAATAAGCAATGTGAAATCAAAGAGTTTATAAAATTAATTAAAGCGTTGGCAGGATCCTCTACTGTTCTGATGTTGGATAGTGTTTTCCTTTGTATTACAGTTAGATATAAAATAAAATATATTGTATAAATTACAGAAAAATTACACAACTGCTAGGGAATCATGATACACTAGACAGATTGCAAGAAATTTTAGAGCAAAACTTACGAGTATTCACAAATGTACATAGTTTTTTGTTCAAGGAGAAAATTTTGAATAGCTGAGTTCATCTGTTGGAACTAGCAGAGATTTATGAGAATGACAGGGTAATGTACATATTTAGCTTCACTTTTCCATAAACTACAGACATAAACAAAAACTATGTCGTGTGATAATGGAACAAAAGAAACATCATGAACAGTTTGTTAGTAGTTATATTGAACAAAATTCACATACAAATATTAAAACAGTACCAATATCTACCCAAAACATAATAACAACAACAAAACAAAGAAACAGACTGCACACAATATTTTATTTCAAAATACATCCCGCCACTGATAAGGGAAGTTCAGTGGCGTAATGATCTAACAACAACTCACCGTTACAGCACTGTCAGTAAACATCTATGCATGCAACACAATATCTGAGCAGAATTTTCGCATGGTTTATAACAGTGTTACTGCCACCTTTCCTCTAGTCCCTTTCTTTTCTTCTACGGAAAGTCGTTTTCGTGATGGTACAATGTCAGATAGGTTTCTTTCTATGGTTTTTTAAAGAAATTAAGTCCACTTTCATATTTTGGGGATTTTAACCTGAATTACACAATTACCCTAACACTAGGGCCTGATTAAAATTCCGTTCCACAAATTGACAATTATCGGTAAGATCACATAGAGGTTACTACTCCTTACGCTACTTGGTTTCTGGGTGTGTATGTAAATGAGGTAAATTTAAAACAGACACGTCTTGCTGGAAATCCATATATGCCCCAAGTTCACACGACAAATTCATTCATTATTTCTTTATTTATAAAAATATCACAGTCATTTTCAATTAAGATTGATTTTCTTAAAAAGTATTTTGGAAGTGCCGATATACTGATGGCTGATATACCAGGACTTAGTTCAGGATGTCAACAGATGTTGAAAAAGTTAATTGCGAACAATTACTCTTGTTCCTATACCAGGACCACTAAAATACAACGATCTATGCACTAGGCTCTGGAGTTTACTCAGCCTCTAACAGAAATGAGTAGCAGGAATTAATTAAATAATTTTCCTGGCGATAAAGCGCGGCCGGCGCGTAAGGCTGACAACCTTACCGTCATCTTTGAGCCGATTGTCTAGATAATGTGGGACCCTCAACGTTTCACAACCCTATGGGCCTCCACGGCCTGGTACAGGGATAGCTTTGCTTTTTTCTTTACTATGTAATTGAAGAAGACATGTCCGTACTCCTTTGCGCGCCTCTACGTTGTAGGAATTTTGTGTAAGATCATAACAACACTGAAGTAGGCTTCTGATAAGTGTCGTTGTTGTGAATTATGACGGCTCGTCTCTACGTGATAGAAGTCTTGGCAATACCAAAAGCATCAGTACTAAACACTGAAATACTAATTAGACGAGTTATAATCTCCAGCATTCGTGTAAATCTACGTGTATGTCCCTATCTCACGAACGACTGAATATCGTGAGCTTGGTGTGCATATCTGAGACAGTTTGGCCTCCAGGAAAACATTAATTCTAGCAAGAGTAACGTAACATTGAAGAAATACGGAATACTCCAAAATGGGGCGACAAGAGAGCACTTCGTTTCAAAGTATCCTGCCCTTCTATCGATTGTACTAGAACTAAGTCTTAAAAATGAGAGAGATGCATATGTTGACGGAGTCGAGTAAAACAGTTTTTATTACATTTGTGCATAAACTTGGACTTCGTTGAGAGAAAAGATTTACAGAAACAATTTTTTAGGATCGTTCTTCTACGGGTGTTTTGAATTGATGCAATTATGAAAATGAATTTAAGGGGCAATTATTCCAATTGTACCAAGCAATATGATTTCTGGGTACACTTAAAAGGATTCTGACGATGGTGTATACTGTACTTCTTTTGGCTTCTTTGGACTTCACACATCGTCTGGTATGTAAAAGACAAAAGACCACGACGTTTCATTTACTGGTCCAGTGATTGAGACTAGCTCTTTCTAACAGGCCCAACTGAGTAGGTTTATCCTTCCCTATCCACCTGAAGACGGAGAGAGATACAGTCTCCGAAACGTCGTTGTCTTTTGTCTTTTTACATACCAGACGATGGATGAAGTCCAAAATAAGCCAAAAGAAGTACAATAAGATTTCTGGCTGTATTTGGTGCCTCGTATGTAAGATTATTTTGTTAACTCATTTGGGGGCAACCTCCATTACTTCAGTGTGGAAATTCTGTGGAAACAACTGTAATTGTTAAATTGATCAGTCAGCCAGTTATTGTTGTTTTGTTTAGGAAAAAATTATTTTCAATTAAACTGTGGAAAAAGTCCAGGGGATAGAACAGAGTGCGTTTATTGGTGTTTCGGTAAAGGAATAAAAAAACATTCCGACAATTATTATCGAAGCAGCAGTTTTAGTCGTTTTTAATCTTTTGAAAAATGGCACATTTTAGCAATAGCTCATTTTTGTATAATCATTTCAGCCCCAAAAGTTATACTTCCGAAATGGATATCCCCAGTAAGTGGATACATAAAAGGCTTGTCAAAAGTAAGTACTTTTTAACGGCCCCGAGTGGGTAGGTCTACCGGCAACAAGATGTTTAAAACTGAAACAAAACATCGAAAACTTAAACTTTATATGATTTAAAAGTATTACGTGAATTAATACCGAGTTCCTATGGACCTCGATACAGCTATCTGTATAATATTAACGAATATCATGAAACTCTTAATCCATAATTTATTTTCCGTGCTTCAAATTATTATACTGCATGTACTTTCGGTAATCAGCAGAGTAGCTCATTCTGTGCTATTTCAATACGAGGTGGTGCTCCACGTTGGGTTATATTTCAGTCGCTTCCAGAGCGAATGACAACAGTTTATATGGGAAAACTCCAAATGTGGTAGTTCGCAGAACATTCAGGTTGGTATCTGGTATTTAAGGGAAACATGTTGCCCCACTTTGAGTAAAATGCTTGTCTTACACAACAGTCGCTTTCAGAGAGAAATATGTGTTTGTTTCCATGGTGAAACTAGCTCCCTGCAGAGTCGTGTGCAACCACAGACAAAATACCCGCGAACAATTATTCCCATAAGCACCACTAATGTTAGAATCTACTTGATGATACATTTCAGATAGAGAAATGTTCGTCCGTTCCCACTTTTTCACATCAAAGATTCAATGTTCCTTTGTAAAACAAAGACTGGAAGATCTGTGATAGAACACACATCCTAGATCTGAGAACAAAAGGAACTTGTTGATCCGCAGACCAGCGGCGGGTCACGAGAGAGTCTCTGAAGACTGAACTCAGATCTAGGTGGCCGAAGGTATCGTGTCCAGCGAGATGTAGCTGTATACCACCTTGGCAGCTTTATGCTTAAACCTGTAGAAACCAATGGCAAGTAGAGATGAACCCAATATTACCATAAAAGAGCTTATGAAGCCCTGAATATTGGGCAAGATGACAGCGATGAAGTACATCAGGTAGACCAAGTATGGCGGTACCCCCACTTGATGCTGCAAAAAACAATTAAAGAAGTAGAAAGTAAAAACTAAAATTATAGGCTGGAGGTAGAATGCAATGCAGTATGATACAATCCATTACGTTTAATTTTTTCCTACGAATTGATAATTCAGGGATTCTAAAGTTTTTATGCACATTTATAATAACAGCTTATTTTTTTATTGCTAGTGGGGTGGGACTAAGTCCCTCGCACTGCGGCCAATTCTGGTCTATTGTACCAGCCCCAGATGATAGGTGAGGGTGATTGTGGAGCAATTGGTGGAATGAAGATTGGCAGGGGAGACCGAAGTACTCGGAGAAAACCTGCCCCCGCGCCACTGTGTCTACCACAAATCCCACTTGACCAGACCAGGGATTGAACCCGGGCCGCCGTGGGAAGCCAGCGACTAACCGCTTGAGCTATGGCACGGCCTTAATAACAGCTTAAAAGTACGTTATTTTGCAGTATGTACACTTATATGTAACATAAACTAAAATGCATTAATCCCAAACTGTATTAAAATAGTTTCTAAAATAAATAATTCAAAATGAAAGATTCGCATAAAATTCGAACAGCAATTACTGACAATAACGACGAATATTGAAGTATTTAAGAATTATCTGTTCTGGATTCTTTTAAGTTGAACAGAAAAAAACTGTCTTTCGGTTACCCTTTATCTGTCTGCTATTCAGCAAGGTTTGATTTACTAATTATCACTTATGTTACTGGTGAATTTCAGATAAGCCATATTTTGATTCTGCTTAACCGTTTCTGAAGAAACAATATAACGGATTTATTGTCCATGGACCCAATTGTTGACCAACTAATTGTCTTACTACAACACAGACCAAATTTTTAAACTGACTAATAAGAAAACCCTGAAGTTTAAATAACACAATTTAAAGCCCGTTTGATCAGCGTCAGAGTTACTTTACAACTGGCAGTTTGCCACAAATCAGTTCATCTTGCCGACAAGCCCCTTGAGACTCACGAGCAGTGATTTTATTTTCCAACTGAACACTTGCGTTTGTAGTTATTATGTAACATCTTGTCTGACAAGAGGGTGGGTCTGTCGTTTACAACTGCTGCTGGTGCTCGCCAGCGCAGTCTTTTTCAGGTTCGAGTCCCGCGGGACTCATGACCATATTTTACACTCACAGATTTGAGACCCCAACCTGGAGGGCCAGGTCCCAGTATTTATCCACACGAGATGAATTATTCTTCAGAATTAGAATCAGAATTACTTTACGACTGGCGGCTTACCGTCAATCAGTTTGCCTTGGCGTGATTCAGAGAGATTACGGACGAGAAGACACTTACCAGCTGCATCCAGAATAAAGGAATGTACGAGTTGGAGAAGCCTGACACTCGACTGTAGCCATTCACATCCTTTACCGCCAAATTACATTGGACACCAGCTTTGCTCTCCAATGGCAGACCTGTGTTCTAGAACAGAATATTACAAATAATGTTTAAAGTAAAAATAGCAATTCTAATTATAAGTATCAATTTAAATATCGCGTCTTTTTTGGACCGCCACTGTGGTCCAGTGGTAAGAGTTCTTGACTACAGATCCAGATTATGAAGTGTGTTATTAGAACAGTCGCTAATCATATTTAGTAGATTTCTCAAGTCGGAATCTAAGTAGCATAAGAACTATAGTTACTGACTGAAATATTGAACAGGCTCCTCAGCCAGTGTGGTATAGTGCATAGCATTAGTCGCTCTTGTCTCCCCGCTAACGCGAGGCCTGGATACTGCATCTCATTGCCTGGTGCTAAACCAGTACCTATCGCCTGTAGTTTCTAGTCCAACCCCCATTTCTTCTCGAATAGTAAGCCTTTATAACAAGCTTACTGTCGCCCAGCCTTCACTGTAGCCCATACTCCTAAACTACCAACATTTACAATAACAACGACAAGGGGAAGGAGAGGCGGATAAGAAGGACGCAGCGGCAACCTGCAAACTGGACACACCAACAAGTGAGAGGGAACGGTTGGAAAGAAGTCGCAACCAAAGGTGGGCAGCGAAGAGCGGTTATTGAGAGGAAGTGGTGACCAGCAACGTTGGGCCAAAATTGGTAAAAGGTGATTATAGGAGGAAGCTGTACCACTCAGTTATTTAATGTGTTTGTACTTACCGGTTCGACAATGACGTGGGCGGAATGTATCTCTTCATCAGGTTGCATTCCATCAACACTGTTCCTGACAGCTGGATCGGCGGCTAGGAAGTGAGGAAACGAGGCAACTATTGGCATATCTGTAACAGGTCAATCCATCCGTGTCTAAAAACCATGCATGCTACAGATACTACACTGTCTATATTATAAGTGTGAGATTTTTCTAATATAATTAAATAAAATAAATAAATAAAAGTGGCCGCAGTACAAGGGACTTAGTCTCACCCTACTAGCAACAAAAAAACTAAGTAACTAAATTCTTTAATGTAGCTGAGATCTTGAGAAGCCTGCAGTTGTACAGCTACTAAATAGATTCCCAACATTTTATAAACCCCAAAGGTTCATTACCCTATTCACAAGAACCCTCCACTGGCCCCTATTCTGAGCCAGATAAATCCAGACTGCACCACCCCATCCTATAACGACATTGCATGTCCTGATATTACGGACGGAGAAGGCGGCCTGCATGTATGGAAGGTAGTCAGATATTACAAAATTAATTTTGACTGCACTTAGACTTGAAAAATGAATCAGATTGAAATGTCTGTAACATTATAAAAAAAAATCCGTGGTTTTGGTCCGCAAGCGAACTATACCGACCGAGCGACCGCTGCTTTTCGGCAAACTGTAATATAATAATACTTACTTACCCATGGAGCTGAGTCCTTCTTGGTGAGCCTCTAATTCTGCAGCTACTCAAGAATTTCCCTGCATTTTACGGAACCCGAAGGCTCATTAGAGTCTTCATAGTTGCCCTCCACTGGTCTCTATCCTGAACCAGATCAATCCAATCCATCCCATTCCATCCTATCTCTCTAAGATCCATATTAATATTGTCCACCCACCTACACCTTGGTCTTCCCAGTGGTTTTTCTTCTGGCTTTCCCACCAATATACTTTATGCTTTCCTTCTCTCTCTCCCATTTGTGCTACATGCCCTGCCCACCTCATCCTCCTTGAGTTGATCATTCTAATTATACTTGGATAGGAGTACTAGTAATGAAGTAACATTATAATATCCACAAAAAAATTAAATTTTTCTTCGAATATATAATAAAATAAAAAAAAAATAAAAATGGTACTAATGCATAAAATAGGAGTGAAGCTGATCACTCACCTTCATCCAGGGGCGATATCAAGACCTCCACTCCCCCATACATCTTCATGGACTGAAGCTTAATTAATTATGTACAGGCACAACTTACCTTACTTTATTAATAAGAATAAACAGTGTTCCATTGACAAGTCAGACATGGGATCCGTTACTTAAACAGAGCTTACTGAAGAAGCAGGGGGAGACATCCGTCAAGCCGTCGGGATGTGGCTTGGATCCAGGCAACGTGTAACAGTCAGGGCTTCCGTTCTTCGGCCTGTTGAACGTGTCTAACGGTAATGTGTAGCGGTAGGCCGTCATGCCCTTCTCAACAATCTCCTCTAGAACATAAGAAGAGGCACTACAATTGAAGACACTTATGAACAGGTAAACTGGGGGTTGAGTAATACGAATCTGCAATCGCCTCAGTAACAGTCGGGAAGAGAATGTGGTAGTTGGAGCTGAATGCATGAATGAACCAATGTAGACTAATCGAAAGCAGCGTAATTCGTGACTATAAAAGATTACATACAATTTTCCATTTGGCTCTTGACCTGTGTGGTCCTGAATTGTCGGTGAAAACCTACTCGTCTGATTGAACATCTACCATTTTACAAATTTTCAAAGAAATGCATTTTTCCCTGACATCTTAGAAGTTGAAAAATCGCTAAATTTGCACTATTTATTGTGTGCAATATAGCTGTAAGAAAGCTGATTAACTTCCAATGACACAGGTTTTGTACTAGGGGCCATGAAAATCGACCAAACAGATTAAATATTAATATTACAACGAGGCACACACACAATAACATAAGAACTAAACCAACATTTCGTTTCAAAGTAGAAAGAGACTAGATTTTTTTTTAATATAAGAAGGGCAATTATTTACATGAAACCTGTGTTTTGTGTTCAACATTAATTTTCCCATAATATTCCTTTCCTTATACATTACCGTTTGTTATCCACTTACTTTGATATACTATAGGCGTGACTCTACATAAGGTCTTGCGGAAGAAATGAAGATTGTCTTCCTTGGAAATCTGTTGATGGTACAGGATTCCTTCTGTGGCCAACTTCACAGAATCACACGTCATGTTCTTCCAATAGCCAAATCGATTTCTCCCGTTATACTGGTCCATGGTGAAGAAACGCCTCGAGTTGTCTGGACCAATGAAAACGGTCACATTCTCCTTGAATTTTCTGTAAATCTGGCGTATAACACTCCTCAATATGTCAGTCTATTACTCTGGAGGAACATTCAAAACCAAATATTGATATGCCGTTTAAAATGGGGGGGGGGAACTCCGGGACCTGTAGTCTCCAAGCGAACTATACCGACCGCCTCTTTGATCTAGTGGTCAGATTTCCTGGATACAGATTCACAGGTCCCGGGTTCGATTCCCGGCGCTACAAGATTTTCTGAGAAGTAGTGGCTCTGGAACCAGTCCACTTAGCCTCGTGAGGACAATTGAAGAGCTGTTTCAAGGAAATAGCGGCTCCGGTCTAGAAAACCGAAATTAACATCGGTGGCTACCCGTTGCTCTGGCAACGCTGAGCACCCAAATATATAGTAGAATAAAATAAGAGCCACATAACTGTATGTTGTTTCAACTTAAAGTGCACTAGAAATTTCGCTAGTGACACTGAGATTACTGCAGGTCCTTCTTAATCCTCACATGCTATTTCGAAATTTTGGACCCAAAACCATAGTAGTTCTACGAGTATTTGTTTCAATACAGATATTTCAATGTAATCTCTTGCGTTAGAGGCAGTATGGTAATATAACATATATCCAAGCAATTAATTAAAGCTGTATATAGCTGTAAATATGGAGGTCACAGGTCAGGAAAAATGAAGTTCTTTTGTTTGATTTAACCGGATATGTGAGGCCATGTTTGTCCTATATAAGGAAAGTGTGGTCTTTGTATAGTTCCGTATGACACACCCAGAAACAGATCTCATTATATGAGGCTTATGTCACATTTAAGTATTTTCAGCATTAACACATTAACAATTTGTAATAAATCAATGACAAATTTATAACAGAAAATTGTGATTTGAGCCCAGAGATTTTCAGTTTAACATAAAAATATTTGAAAACTCATATGAATAAAATAATCCCAAGGAATAAATAAAACAGGGGCCTTATTACATTGTAAGTAAGATAATTCCAAAACTTTAAAGAGTCAACTTATGAAACGAAAGGAAATTTTACAACCAAATTACACATCCATAGTAATATAATTTAGCATCTTCTTACATCAATATAATTAACTCGTTACATAAGCATTAGAGTCTCAAATACAAAATTTATTCTTGCTCTTGTGTATCCCTTTTAAGACACGTTTTGGCCGTACGTGGTTTCCATCAGGCACATATTAATTCTCTCCAAATTTTTTTCTGTATATGATATTTTTACGCTTCTGAAAGGGTTAGGTTTCTTGCGGTGTTGTGCATGCGTACATAGATAGTAATGCACTGTTACTCTATGGCTGTTACGTATGTTGCGGTGTTGTGCGTGCGTGCGTACATAGATACTAATGCACTGTTACTCTATGGCTGTTACGTATGTTGCGGTGTTGTGCGTGCGTGCGTGCGTACATAGATACTAATGCACTGTTACTCTATGGCTGTTACGTATGTTGCGGTGTTGTGCGTGCGTACATAGATACTAATGCACTGTTACTCTATGGCTGTTACGTATGTTGCGGTGTTGTTCATTCGTACATAGATACTAATGCACTGTTATTCTACGGCTGTTACGTATGTTGCGGTGTTGTGCGTGCGTACATAGACGCTAATGCTCTGTTACGTATGGATATTACATATTCCGCGATAGCGTGCATGTGATTGTGAAGAAAGCAGTCTTCTGGGATTTGGCACCGTGTATATGTGGCGTTAACCGACGTTTCGGAGGAACGTATCGCCTCCATCTTCAAGGTAGAAGAAAAAATATAAGAAATCTGCAAGCGAAGAGACCGTGAGAACCGGTCTGAAGGTGGAGGCGATACGTTCCTCCGAAACGTCGGTTAACACCACATATACACGGAGCCAAATCCCAGAAGACTGTTTTCTTCATAGTCACCGCCGTGAAAGCCTCAAATCTTACATTGCATGTGATTAATTACCAAAGCACTGTTATTGTTTGGGTGTTACGTATGTTGCGGTGGGTTGCGTGTGTAGAGACCAATTCCTATTCGTTGTTAAGGTGCCTAACGTAAAGTTTCGTAAAGATATTCACCGACAAGGATGAATGTTGCATTGCGACTGTGATGCATATGTACAAATCTAATTATATCTTCACCTGCAGAAGCGTCTGAGGGACACGTGAGAGCTGCAGACATTTTGAAAACCTTGGCAGATCTGCTAGTAAAGTATGATAGATTTTTGTCAACTGTTTCTACTTATCTATGAGAAAAACTGTAATACATATCACGGTTTACTACTGAATTTCACATGAAAACACTTACCATATGAAGCACACCCAAATTGTCTACTGGAACTATCGAAGGCGCAATGTTGGACGCTAATGTAAGGAGAGGATCCGAATTGTTCCACAGGTAATTATACACAGATGTTTTAATCAGTGGTTGTGAATCTAGCCTTCTGATCACTAAGTTCACTCCAAATTTCACGAAAAATGGCGCATTTTCTAGGTAAGACGCTATCCCCTGAAACAACAAATTCATTATAAAATTTTAATTAATTACAGTAGCGTAGTTGGTTGAGGGGCTATGCTACAAGCTGGAAGGTAGCGGGTTCAAGTCCCGATGAGGTCATTGGATTTTTTTCAATTGACCTAATCCTTCCGGCCGCACTAGGCCCTGAGGTTTACTCGGCCTCTAACAGAAATGAGTACCAGGAATTAATTAAATAATTTTCCTGGGGAGTGAAGCGCGGCCGGTGCGCAAGGCTGACAACCTTACCGCCATCTGTGAGCCGATTGTCTAGATAATGTGGGACCCTTAACGTCTCACAACCCTATGGGCCTTCACGGCCTGTTACAGGGATAGTTTTACATTACTTTACTTTACACACTCAGTGTGTAAAGTGAATTCTTAATGCTGAAGTAATGCTCACTCTTAGTAGTCAAGACGTACTTCTCCATCTCGGGATTTATGGAGGGGACTTAAAAATCCATTTCAGAAACTAGTACAACATAGAAAATTAACAGAACTTGAATTCTTGCGGAACAAGTACATGATATGACATTTGGTACTTCGAACGTCACTAAGGGCAAGATAATTAAATGTATATAGATACGAAAATATAAAAATATACTTCAATGTTAGTTGAAGAGACAACATCACGGGAATTGTGAGGCTTACTGCTGGCCTTCATAATTACTGTTATGACTCTACAGCCCTTTTGAAGAACTTGGCCGCTTTTTCAGTTACTTGATACTATTTACAGTCGGTAAGACTCCTTGCAAGGGAGATCAGCCCGATTCAATGCCTCTACCTACACACAGGATAACACAAACAGAGAATAAACGTACACAGATATCCATGCCTTGAGGTTGGATTCGAACCAACGAGCCCAGCGTTCGAGCTAACGAAGACAGTTTATGCCTTAGACCGAGCAGTCGCTATGATTGGCGGCCTTCATAATACCGGTGTTAAAGGTGCGTGACGCTGCACTTCTCTCCTCCATACGAGTATATGTCGTGATGGAGCGGTGATTAATTAAGCACAGGAAAAACTATTTTACTGAAAATGCAGATGAGTATAGATTTTTCTACGGAAACGTGAACGGTAATCACAATTATTGACCGAATTTCGAACATCAGGATGGGTGGGAATATTAGTGGGAGAAAGCAGTACACAAGGGTGCATACAGTATTCGATAGACCTACTGCAATATTATTCTATGTGCCCATATCTGATCTGGGAATACAAAACACAACAAGATTACTTGTTATTTTAAAGAATTATTGCGTTTTCTAGCAGTTCCCTCGGGACTGAGAATTCTGTTTGAACATAAATTTTGGAAACATCAGAGAGAACATTTTAAGATATACAAATGGGAATTAGCTTGTATTGAAATTATTAGTCATATTTGTATTATTGTGTAAAATGTGCCAGTTACAAATTTCTAATTCTGAATAATCTATTCGCAAATCATAATATTCTCTAACACAATGGAACTTAGAATGATATGCTACAATAAAATATAACTTGCCATATAACTGTATAAAATTTATTTCCTTGTACTGATTATATTTTTTCAAAACCTCGACATATTTCACTCACAGAGGGCCTCTTCCAGGGTTGTACCATATTAGAAGGAATTTTATAGTTCACGAAGACCCATACATGTGTAGGCATATATTTATATAAAAAAATTTAAATTTTCTAGCCACACATTTCTTACAAAAGTTAAAATATATATTGTGATAAAATTTTATATGAAGGTAAATTTGTCATTATGCTTAATTAATCAATCACTATCCCATGAAGATATAACCATCGGATAGAAGACTGTGTGGGCCCCAGAATCGGTCTGGACGCTGTACCGGGACTGGCTACTGACTGGAGGCCGAGGGAAACGAGTTAGATTCCAGATAGGGACATAATTTTTTCCTGTGCACGTCATCCAGGCCGGCTATGAGTCCTACCAAGCCTCCTGTCCAAATGGTACCTGGGACCCTTTTCGCGGGTGTAAGGTGGTCGATACATGAAGCTGGCCACTCAACTCCAACTTGTGCAGCGGTCAAGGAAACGTGGATCTATACATCCACTTCCACATACGCCTTTCCGGCGTAGTGCTTAATTAGTTAAATGTAGGAAAAAGTGTATATAACATATTCACGAGTATATATGTGTGTGCTACATAAATACGTAGAGCCGAAGAGCACAGTCACTATAGCTACTTGCTACTGGCTGGAAACCGAGGGGAACGAGTTCGATTACAGACAGGGACAGAGTTTTCCTCCTATGCTCTTCGTCCAGACTGGCTCTGAGTCCTACCAAGTCTCCTGTCCAAATAGTATTGGAGGCTCTTTTCTCGGGTGTAAGACGGTCGATACATGAAGCTGACCACTCACAAAAATGTGGATGTAAACATACGCTCCTGCATACGCCTTCATGGGGTACTGCTCAATTAGTTAAATGAGAGGAAGAATTTCTTTAACATATATATATATATATATATATATATTACAGTATTACAGTAACTATGGCATGTATATATATATATATATATGCCGTAGTTACTGTAATAGCGTGTTGTGCTAGGTTGTATCATGGCGTCTAATAACTCCTTTCTTTTAAGTGTTCATAGGCTGAGTTGCTCTTGATAGGTGGTAATGGTGGAATATTTCTGTTTGTGGGTCGACCTTGTGAGGTTACCACATTTTAATAGATAACAAAGCGTACAAGAAAAATTATGTCCAATATTGCTTAGATCGTCGTATGAAGTCAGTACATCCTTCGAAAGTGTGGGACATTTCAACGGTCTGATACGAACAAATACAAATTTTGATTATGTTCACGAAAAGTTTATAGATTTTTCAGACTCTGGTCTTTCGTGTTGAGACACAGTATAAACTTGATGGCGGAAATCGAGGCATCTGAGGGTCATGAAGCCCATTTCACCGAACGAAATTTATTTTCTACAAGATTACACGGTACCACAACCCAGAAAAATGAAATATGAAGTGTGATTGACATTAAAAGTCTGAAATCCATAACTTCAGATTGTTGTTCCCAAAATAAACAAAAAACAAACTCCGTGGCCTGTAGTCCGCAAGCGAAACTATACTGACAGAGCGACCGCCACTTATCGGCGAAGTTAGTGCCATATTTAGCGGATAAACGGTGTCGCGTGGTCAGAGCAACGAATGCAAATGGCCGTTAATTTTGGTTTTCTAGACCTGAGACGCTATTTCCTTGAAATAACTCATCAGTTATCCTCAAGAAGCTGATAATTCTATTCCTTATGTTTCTGCTTCCTCAAAGCCTTACGAAACATAGGCTTACTTCGCATTGCTTCATTTCCGACTGAGAGAATTACGTTCATCCGAATGTACGTATTTAACTGAGTTCAGGTACATAGAATGGAAACAGGGTTTTCAAAAGTAATATAATAAATATGAATATGAACTTTCGAAATGAAAACTATGAGAAGGAAACAAGAGAGAAATTCCAAGCATATTCGTAAGAAACAAACCAATCTTCTCGCCAGAGAGGATGTTACGTAAGGATTATGTCCGCAAGTGTTCAGTTGAAAAAAGTTTCTGGTCGTGTGTTTCAAGGGGCTTTGTTCCAAGACTAAGTGATTGGCCTTAAACAGTCAATCATACAGTAACTTCCACATTTACTTTGACTTGAAGTTAGTTAGTTACTTAGTTTGGAAACCGTTGTCAGGCAACGACAGACGAATATTTAAAAAACTTTGTGTGCTGTACTAATTTGTATAATGCATAGATCCGTGAAACTGTTAAAAGTGCTCATATCTACGGCTTACAATTCTTCAATAAATTTAATAATAAATTTGACCTAATGTCTATTCACTAAATTGTGACAATATATATGATATAAGCACATTTTACCGTGAAAGAGACTTTAGATAGGTCTGTAATAGATATTCTCAACCGTTTGAGTTATATTTGAGTTTCTGATTAAGCTTCTGTTTCAGGTGACAAAATTAAACTCACCAAAAGGGAAAGGTTTGGCACAGTAAGAGTATCGTTGAGGCTCAGTGTATTCAATTCTGGTTCGAACACGGGGTTGCGCTCTGATGTGTATGTCATTGTGCCGTTGTCGTTCCATACGATGTTCGTATGTTGTAATTGTTCTCTGCAAAACACAATCAGCGCTCAGCATTGTAGGATATCAAACATAGAAACGATTTTAAACAGAATGTAGTAACAAATCAGAAGTGCTCACAGTCTCCACAATATGGAGAAGCTTTTATGATACACAATAATCATTTAGCTCAGGAAGCAATTCGTGGAAACACTGCTCAGTTAAACACAGAAATCATAAAGCAGAACTCAGAATATCTAAGATGTCATACACACAAATAATTCTAAGTGAAATAAAAAATGCAATCAGCATTGCTCACACTCTCAAGAATGTTACAGATGAAAACACTCTTCTATGATAAGGTAAAAGGTAAAGTTTTCCTTGTGCTTAACTACTTAAGCACTAGGCCATGAAGGCGTATAGGGGAGTGGATGTATAGATCATCATTTTCTTGATCTCAGCACTAGCTAGGTGAGTGCTTAGTTCTACGCCCCGTCCGCTTTACCTCCGGGGAAAAGCCCCCGGTTCCCATTGGATAAGACTTTGGGTGGACCCCAGAGCCGGTCTGGACGGCATGGAGAAATGAAAATTCTTGACCCTGCCGGGACTCGAACTGCGACCCTTTCAGTCGTCCAGGCCGTAGCCAGTCGCTATACCGACTAGGATATCCCAGAACCACTCCTCTATGATACATAATAATATAAGAGTTTTGAAAAAGTCTCGGATGCCGTACACGGAAAAATTCTTAGTGAAATAAATAACCAATCATCAGTGCGTGCTTACAATCTCAGGGATGTGACAGGTGGAAACAACTCACTGTGATATAGGGAAACTTAACAGCACTCTTAACAGTTTCGGATGACTTAGAGGGAAACGTCTCTAAGTGGAATAAAAGTATCGATCTGAAACTCACAGCCTGCAGAATGTTATGGAAGCTTGCCTCTGTCAAGCACAATAACCACTCAGCAGAAATATGACATACGTGTATGTAAATATCTCTCTGTAAGATACTATAACAAATGAGGAGTTCATAACTTGTACTCTCCTCCAAGTATAATTAGAATGATGAAGCTAATGAGGATGAGGTGGGCAGGGCATGTAGCACGAATGGGGGAGAAGAAGAATACATATAGGAAATTGGTGGGAAAGCCAGAAGGAAAGAGACCATTGGGAAGACCAAGGCGTAGGTGGGTGGACAATATTAAAATGGATCTTAGAGAAATAGGATGGTATGGGATGGATTGGATTGATTTGGCTCACAATAGGGGCCAGTGGAGTGCTCTTGTAAACACGGTAATGAATCTTCGGGTTCCATAAAATGCTTGGAAATTCTTGAGTAGCTGCAGATTTGGCGGCTCCTCAAAAAGGGCTGAGCTCCATACGGAAGTAAGTAAGTAAATAAGTAACATAACAATATAACAGTACTCGGATGTCATACACTGAAACAGCATTTAGTGAAACACAATAAGAAATCAGCAGTCCCCCAGTCTTCACGATACCATATTCGGAAGAGCCTTTCTATAAAATAAAACAAACACTTAGCAGAGCTCACTTTCTCTAGGATATCGTGCACGGAAACCGATATTCATGAAATACAGCAGCCTATCAGCAGTGTCCATAATTTTAAAGGCATCAAATTTGGAAATGCCGCTCTGGAAAGCACAGATTCTCAACAGTGATGATACTCTCCAGGTTATCATAGAAGGAAGAGCTTTTCTGCGAGACGGATTCCTCCCAGTGGGATTCTGAGAGTCTCCAGAATCTCAAACACAGCATCACCTTTTGGCCAAACACAACTGCCATTTAGCATGTCTGAAGGATATGGAAATTTTCTGGAAAACACAGCACTATTCAACAGTGTCTCTATTTCAAAAGAGTCATATGGAGGGACTGTCTGTGAAACGTAATAATCACTTAAAATTAGTAAATAATTCCCAGTGTCGAGGGTGACCTTCATGAAACGCCTCGGTGTGAATGTCCCAGCAAATCTCGCAGTACGATACTGAAATATTTCAAGCGATCACATTCAAGTTAGCCTTTCCAAAATGGGTAACCACTTAGCAGGATTTAGAAGGTCAGTTTTAACACACTCCCGACAGGCCGTAGCAATTAATTCTAATGTCTATCTTTAAATGGTAAAAGCAGCTTGATTCCCATGACAAGGTTATGCCACTATATAGCTGAAAAATGTACATACCTGAAAATGTAGGGCCCAACCTCCTGGAGATGTAGCTTCGTCTGTGTGCCATTTATAATATGTTCGTAGTTTGTGACGTTGAAAAGATAGAGTCGAATGAGCACTTGCTGGGGTGGGTCAGCCCACCACTCAAACGGCGGAAGGCCCTTTCTCATCCTCAGCCTCTGCAGCACGGAGATATCCATTCGAGTCTCATGTCAACATGACAATAGTTACATCATCTTTAAAAACTACAGACGGCGTTAGACGTACCTCTGTGAGGATCAGATCGCGAGGCGTCCAGATGAAAGTCAGGCAGCCCAGCACCAAAGACAGCATACCACACGCCAGATAGGTGATAACCCCTGCAACAGGATTAAGTTCGTATAGCCGGATTAGCAGAAACGTTGGAAAGGTTGTATTGGCCAAGATTAGATCCGGGGACATATGCATTACATCGGTTCTAATTTGGTCAGCAACAGCATAAGTGAGTGTGACATGTCATCCTTGCGTTGCTTCTATTGTTGTTTTATGGTGGCTCTTGAGGTTGTGGTGTTGATGTTGGTGGTGGTCAACTCCATGACTGCAGACTAAGAAGTGTCGATGGGCGAAATGAAAAATAACTAGCAATGGGTCAACCAAACCCCAGAGCTGTTCTGAACATAGCTTACCCAGGAGACGAACACCGAGATACCAGAACTCACAGGTTTCTAAGTTGGAAACTATGTTACACGTCAGTAATCTATCTATGTAAAATTATCATACCAATGAATACAATCGTGAAATGTACATTTATGAGCGTGATTGAGCTCAATCTGAGAAACATAAGCTCACTTCGAAAAAGTATTAATCCCTGCTATTAATGTAATAGGAATAATAATAAGATCATATTTTCTTAATTTGTTAAGTTGTTGGGTCTACTTGGCAGCAAAATCTTCTTCTCGTCCTTCGATCGTAGACATACTAGCTTTCACGCTTTCACACTTTCACACTACATATTTCTAAGTCTGAATATATATATATATATTATGTGTGTGTGTGTTTGTTGCTTGAAATTAAAATACTTCTATTGATGCCGAGAAACTAGAATCTATCCAGTAGAAGATTTCAGCCTTTTGTTTTACGAGTAATTACTTTCTTTCTCACGTCCAGTACCTTCGAGTTCCTGCTCCGTATGTCAGTTTTTCGTTTAATGTCAGCTTTTAAAGGCAAAATATTGTGACGCATTGCTAGGCAAAATTAGTTGCAAACGTTGAATGAGGTTACTTTGTCAATGAGAATAGATGTTTGTCGCTGGACAACGGCTTTGGTTACCAAGGCGTATCCTGCACAACGAGGAGATAAACAGCAACAATCTAACTCTTGGAGGAGGTGATTGCTATTAGATTCGCTGTCAGTTCATAAAAGGCCGTGCACTATTAAATATTTGAGGATTCAATATTTGAAGTGTCGCCAAGCAGACAGACGTCGTTAGAAAGGAGTTCAATGGGTTATCAGTTATATTCAAGTGTAACTGTAATAGTGGAGTCCAATAAACCAGACAAACAAATCTATAGCCCACAATTATTCGTCACACTGTCTCATATTCTTGACAGTATCTTTCCGCTAGATGCGCTTCAGTTGCTAATGTTGGTTGTAAAGGCGTTCAGATTTGTGGAACTAAGCTCCTTTTAATCACACATTATAATGGTATTTTCTCATTTAATAAAGTAGCAATTATGTTCTATATATGTGCATACAGTATTTACCTGCATATTTTCCCCACTGAATTATTGTCACATGTCACAGGGACTAAAGACTCGATTTGGATTGGTAATTGGATTTGTTAACCGCCTGCAGGCTGTAACTACAATTAATTATTACACTGTTACTGATTTTCACACTACAAAGCACTACACACTACTCCCTTCAGGCTATCTCCACTAGTTTTTACGGATTTATAACACAGGAACTATGAGAGTCCCCCTAAATCACACACTCCGAACACCACTGCACTACAGCACACAGTAATGAAAAAAAAATGTAGTAAAGTCTCCAGATCACACGTTAAATATTCAAAGACTGACTTCCCGTACTCATCTGTACTCCTCGAGCTTACTGCTTGCTTGTTCACGTGCTTCTGCCGTTCGTTGTATAGGTCTACAGGGTTATGAGGAATATCTTTGCTTCCAGGGAGGCGGTCAGTCTGATAAAAGTGATAATTTTGAATGAAGAACCTCTCATCACAACTCAAAATTGACTCCTTTTGTAGCCTCAGCTCGGTCCGCATGGTATATTTCTTCATAGTGCTTAGTTAATTAAACACAGAGACAACTTTATCTATAATAGTAGTAGTATATATCAGCAGTAGTAATATTTAGTAATACGTACGTACTAGCGATAGTGGCGGTGGTAGCATCAGCAGCAGCAGTTAGTAGTAGTAGTAGTAGTAGTAGTAGTAGTAGTAGTAGTAGTAGTAGTAGTAGTAGTAGTAGTAGTAGTAGAGGTATTTTAGTTATATATTCATTAGCTTGCTGCTTCTTTTTATTTACGTTAACACATCTTGCCTGGTAATTTAATTCCCATTAGTTAAACAGCGTATATGAAATATAGTGTTATTGGTAATCCCTGTAATAGTCCGTGGAGGCCCTTTATTCCCAGGAATATTCCTGGTATTCATTTCTGTTAGAGGCTGAGTCGACCGCGGGGCCATAATCCGGCTGCAAGGATGAGGTAAATTGAAAAAAAATCCACCTCATCGGGATTCGATCTCGCGGCCTTCCGGCTTCTAGCATAGTGTCCCAACCAAATACACTACCGCGTTCCCCACAGTCTTAATGGCTTATTTTAATTTATACTTGTTGCCTGAAATTTTTAGCTGTTGAACAACAGAGACAAAAATTCCTGATGCAAGGAGAAACAATTTTGAGTTTACTAAGAAGAGCTTTAACGTTAAGATACCTACAATCAATATCCGCTTATTCCTCATTTTAAAATCAGGCTGTGTGATAACTCAGGGCACTAAGTCCAGGGCCTCGTTGAAGAGGTCAATGTTCGCTCGTGTGTCTTGTGTAATCTATAAATTATGCACATCACTTGACAAGATCTCAGCTAGTAAATCTTCAGCAGTATTATGTATGAGATATAACTTGGAATTATGGAATGATGAAAGAGGTCTACTGAACCTCTCACGTGACGACCAACCTAAGATTCATATGGTGAAAACTGCGGTTCTAATTAACTCACCATTCAGACCGCGCCATAGCTCAAGCTGTTAGTCGCTGGCTTCCTACCGCGGAGGCCCGGGTTCGATCCCGGGTCTGGTCAAGTGGGATTTGTGATAGACAAATTGGCGCTAGGGCAGGATTTCTCCGAATACTTCGGTTTCCCCTGCCAATCTTTATTCCACCAATTGCTCCACAATCACCCTCACCTATCATCTGGGGCTGGTACAGTAGGCCAGAAGTGGCCGCAGTACAAGGGATTTAGTCCCATCCCACTAGCAATTAAAAAACTCACCATTGAAGTATAAATATTACTTTTGTTTGGAGAATATATTTCTAATAAATTTTAATATATTTAGCTACAAATAGACTGTATATCAATCACTTATAATCTGGTTTGAATAGTTTTTAAAATATTGATAATTCTGAATAGTCACTGGAGTTAAGTAAGTTGCAAACTTACGAATCAAATGTATGACATAAAACAATATATTTAATTCCTGCAATAATGTACAAAATATAAAGAGCAAAATATATAAAGTGGAGATCATAGTTAATGGAAATAAGCTGAAGGGTTTTTTTTTCATTCCCTAACAACCTAAAAATTTTATTATAGAGAAAGCAAACTCCTGGTAAGGCCACACCTGCTAGTCAGGTCGAAGAGTAAGGGCCAGACCAAACGTACCCCCTGGTCTTCCAAGTTGCGGATGGGGCGTGAGGTTCAAATCGTCACGTCGGAAAACAATATACTGTAAGTAACTTAGATGGGTGCCGTAAATATAATTTAGACTGACGTACAAGTAAAATTCATGATGCCAATAATTTCTAATATTATGATATAACGGCTGAAAGCATGAATAGTTGTACGAATAGATGCCGCCATTGCTAAACTGCTGTGAGATAAACACGTTTCAGCGGCAACAGATACTGACGCAGCGCTAGTGGATGCAGTGTTTCCTATTCCGTCCGTGCTGAGGTTATATTACTTTTATTGGCGGGATCGAATACCTCCACTGTAACTCTCCGAGCCGTAGGAGGCGACGAAAAAGGTCTCGAATCTGAGACAGTAAAAAATAGTCACGAATCTCACGGGGCTCGGAACCGAGAGTGACTGCGCTGGCGAGGGGCAGCAGCAATTGTAAACGACAGACCCGTCCTCTCGTGAGAGAGAGCGCCCCACATCAACAAACGGGCAACTGTCTGACAGAAATAACAACCTGGTCGTAAGCTCCAGATAGGTCCTTATTCCAAGAGAGACTGGCCGACTGACCGTCGATGGTAACATAAGGCTCAGACTTAGTCCTCAGTCTTTAGACATGAGACTGCGGTACGCTTTGTTGACTAAATGTTCTCGTATTCTAAAATTAAAGCATGGTTCATATACAGCGAGACCTCTTTCTAATAATTATCATCATTTAATTTCGTCTGTTTCTTTGAAATACTGGAAAAGTGCGGAAAATTCCAGTGCTTTATCCTGCTCAGCTTTCCATAAGATCCCTTCTTGTTCAATAAAAGGAACAAATTCATGCATACTATCTTCAGAGAAATTCCTCTTCTCGGTTGTCCTTGTCCTGTTTCGCACCGTAATTTGTTCTGTGAGCACAAAATAAATATATGTTCTGTAGATAAAAGTAATATCTAGAACGTGTAAGAATGTTATTTAATATGGCATCAGTCGTGTTACTAGTCTTTCAAAATAAAGAAGTAGAAAATGACATGTTTCGTGTAACATTGCAATCCCTCTTGAATTGTTGTAGGCGTGCAATACAAAATATCTGCAAAAATTTACATTACTTTCCAGAAGAAAAAAACATATATATGGTAAGATTACGAATAAAAGACGGCCTCCACATTGTAAGTAGCTCAAACTGTCTTCGACCAAGGCGCCACTTACTTGCTATTGGCATACAGGAAACAGCGTCTCTTGTTTTATTATTCCTGTTGTAAGTTTTTTTAATGACAAAAATTATGTGAAGGAAAGTATAATTATTCATTCTGGAGATGAAATGGATATGCCATGATCACTTTCAGTGACTTCATCTCAAGTCAATAATTCAGTATTAACATTCTCCCAAATATTACTGCGCGGGGTCGTGAAACATTCTACACATCTTGTTATTTCTTGTCCATAAACTTGAAAGGTGAATATCATGACAAGAGAAGTCATATAATAGACGTGAGTAAATATTTCTATATTCGCCCAGGATAGTGTTCAATAGCGGGCTTGTGTGTGCATGTCAAAGGATATCCAGTAATATTCATTGCAACAATCTTCGCCCTGAACAACTGAATAACCGTCAGCGGATTACATATTCCGCGGATATAATTAAGAGGGAGAGTAATTTTAAGGGTGGAGGAGAGGGGAGAGATTATCGCGTTTCTAAAATGTATGAAAAAATTAATGAGAAAAAGAATTTTGTAAAATAACGAATTTATCTTTTTATGGTTCCATATATATTATGAACCATATTAAAATAGAATCTAAAAGTTGGTGATGATGATATATTAGTACAAATAATATGTTTTGAACATCATCAATCGTCCTGTCTTTGTCTAAAAACACCGTCCTTTTTATGTTTCAAAAGAGAGAAATCTCGTCATCCCATATGTTAAGGGTACTTCCGAGAAATTCGGACTGTTGGGGAACCGTTTCAATCTCAGGAACATTTTCAATATTTTTATTTATTTTTATACTGCTAGTGAGGTGGGACTAAGTCCCTTGTACTGCGGCCACTTCTGGCCTATTGTACCAGACCCAGATGATATGTGAGGGTGATTGTGGAGCAATTGGTGGAATGAAGATTGGCAGGGGAAACCAAAGTACTCTGAAAAAACCTGTCCCAGCGCCATTTTCAATACCAAACATACACTCGGTGGGACATTGATGAAAACTGGGTCGGTTAGAGATGGCCAGCAGACGAAGCAGTGTTTGTACACCGTCCCATTTGATTGTGGCAGATATTACATGGGTGAAAGAAGCAGACTTTAGAAGTACGCATTAAGGAACACAAATATAACCTGACACAGTTTTGATGGAAAAATCAAAATTAGACAAACTTGCGTACAAGAAGGCCACAAAATATGTTGAAAACAAGCGAAGGTTCTGGACATTGAGTTCAACACCACATATAAGAATTACAAGGAATCAGCCCACATGTCTCTGGTGGACCATCCGATCAGTCAACCCAGTTTGGAAATTTCTCCCAACTGGATCCCCGTTATCACAACAAAAGTCAAGAAACTACAACTCCTTCCAAAACAGACTGAGTAGGAAAAATTGTTTTTCTTATGTTGGTACTACAAAGAATATTGCTTCTCTCCAGTAATGATTTCTATCATGATAGTTCTCAGGTGCAAGGCCTAACAAGTGTAGTTTTTTTTAATAATTTAATGTTTTATTAGCTCTCGCAGATGGTTTATGTTGTGTTTGGCTTGTATAACCCATCTTGGTCCTGACACAGGTGTCGGAGATAGGGACTAGCTCTATCGATTGGTCCAAAGTGAGTAGGTTTTACTTGAAGACGGAGACAGAATCCAGTCTCCGAAACGTTATGTATTAAAAAAATAAAAGGGCAGTGTTTTAGATGAAGACAGGACGACGAATAATATTCAAAAATGTAATATTTGTTTATTAAAAATATTGTACTTCTGTGCACACAGAAACTCTGCGTTACCTTGCAAACTGACCTTATGTACAAGCACTGAAGAGACGTTGGCAATCCAACAGATCAAACTTAATATTCTATCTGGAAGCAGAGACGGGTGTGTGTTTGCTTTTCTCTAAATCATATTAGGAATTATCGAGAAGCCGTATTAAAACAGAACTTATCTTTAAGTACTTCAAATAAGCCTACATTATTTTATAAAGCCAGCAACGGCCTGAAATGAAGTATCCATGAAATCTAGATAATTGTAAGGTGCTTTAATAAGCATAGGAGCTAATTATTGTCGAATATGACATGATAATGTGCTGCGAAGTGAGAGAATTTATTATAACTTAATTCGAAGTGGTCTGATTCACTAAGTAAAAATTTAATCGATCAGGTTCACTTCAGAATTTGCATTAAGGTGCGGAAGAACTCTCATCGCCGAAAGAAAACAACTTTACTCGCAATTTAGAGAAAATCAACTTTCGTGGAGGTGCATATTCATTATATTTTTTGTCGCAAAAAATTCACTACAGCCTAATCGCCATGGTAATTCTATTATCAGTCGCTCTGCCTGCTGAAGGTAACACATGAAATAGTGTTTATGATAGTGTGATAAATAACTGAAAGAGACTCAAAGAAATAAGTGTACAGCTCAGGTGGAAAGAGTCTTAACTCACAAGCGTGTACACGTACGGAAAAATATTGTCTCAAAATAAGAGAGATTTACAAGTAACAAAAGAACAAATGAACCACCATTTTTAAGCTATATACGTGTTACTTCCATGTTAGGTGGGACCCCTTTCATCACGGCATGGCGCGTCCTCAGATTGCGGATAGAAGAGACGCCCTCCAGTTTTGGAGGGAAACTGTGAATATATTGAATAAGCAGTGGCGAACAGCCGAAAAGGGGTCGCCCTCCAGCTTGGGGAATGGGCGTGGGGCTAACAACTTCTCACCGTAAGAAATAAACTTGTTACGAAAATGAACACAAAGCCTCGGACCTGGACGGATTCCTTGGATAAACGACCTAAGCTAATGAAAATGGATATGAGATTTGGCACTTGGAATGTTCGAAGTTTGTATAGGACAGGTTCGCTCAGGGCAGTCGCTCTAAAATATAAGTTAGATTTAGCGGGCGTACAGGAGGTCAGATGGGATGGAGGTGGCATGGCACCAGCAGGAGAATGTACATTTTTCTGTGGAAGGGGGAATGGAAATCATGAATTAGGTACAGATTTTTTCGTGATAAAACTGATTGTAGTAATTATCGGAGGATATCACTGCTATCAACTTCATACAATTTTTTCCAAATATTCTTTTCTCAAAGTTATGTCCATATATATAGATGAAATTATTGGGGATCATCAGTGTGGGTTTCGACGTAACAGATCAACTACAGATCAGATCTTTCGCATTTGTCAGATATTGGAGAAAAAATGAGAGTACGATGAGATAGTACATCAGCGATTTGTAGACTTCAAGAAAGCCTATGATTCAGTTAGGAGGGAAGTATTGTACAATATTCTAATAGAGTTTGGGATACCCATGAAACTAGTTAGGTTGATTAAAATGTGTTCAAAAGAAACATAGCAAAGTCCGTGTAGGTAAACATTTGTCTGATAAATTTCCTATCCAGAATGGTCTAAAACAAGGAGATGCTTTATCACCAGTCTCGTCTGCTGTCCAAAAACATAAAAATTAGAATATATAAACTATAATTTTGCCTGTGGTTCTGTATGGGTGTAAAACTTGGTCTCTGACATTAAGGGAGGAACATAGACTGAGGGTGTTTGAGAACAGGGTGTTGAGAAGAATATTTGGACCGAAGAGAGATGAAGTGACAGGAGGTTGGAGAAAACTGCATAATGAGGACCTTCATAAGTTGTACTCTGCTCAAAGTATAATTAGAATGGTCAAGTCAAAGAGGATGAGGTGGGCAGGGCATGTAGCACGAATGGGGGGACGAGGAATACGTATAGGATATTGGTGGGAAAGCCAGAAGGAAGGAGACCACTGGGAAGACCAAGCCATAGGTGGGTGGACAATATTAGAATGGATCTTAGAGAGACAGGATTGGATGGTATTGATTGTATTGATCTGGCTGAGGATAGGGACCACTGGAGGGCTCTTGTGAATACGGTAATGAACCTTCGGGTTCCATAAAATGCTGGGAAATTCTTGAGTAGCTGCAGAATTGGCAGCTCCTTCAGAAGGGCTCAGCTCCGTGAGTAAGTATATAAGTATACGTGTTACTTAATTTTTTATAGCGCTATCTAGATAACTGATTAAACTGGAGACACGAATAAAAAGCTATAGTGTAATAATTTTCAGCGATGGTGAATCAAACTATTAGGAATCTTCTGGATACAAACGTATCCTGTCGTCACGGAAGAACAGAGGACAATGTCACTGAGCGCCGATGAAAGAGAGACGAATTCGAAGCTGCTTCATTTATTTCCCCGTCAGTTATTCTAGAAATATAATTTTATTTTAATCATACAAAGATATTTTCGAAAAACAGAGCTTTAGACCGTTAAGGCCCACAGGGTTGTCAGACGTCGAGATTTCCACATTTTGTTTAGACAATCGGCTAACAGATGGCGGTAAGTTTGTCAGCCTTACGCGCCGGCGGCTGTTTTTTCCAAAGGAAGATTCCTGGTACTCATTACTGTTAGAGGCTGGGTTGAACCCAGAGCCATATTTGGACTGGAAGGATTAGGTAGACTAAAAAAACACACCTCATGTGGACTCGAACCACGACCTTCCAGCTTGTAGCATAGGGCCTCAACAAACTACGCTATCGCGTGCCCGTCATCTAGGATTAGGGCAATACAAATGTTACGTAAATGACACAGATGTGACTATTCACCATGCGTTTCATTAGTTTTCTGACTTTATTCCGCCCTGGATTGCTAGTAAGTTTCTTTTGACACAAATCTGTGACTGCAATTTCATTTTATTTCGACAGATTTATTTATGTGATGATAAAAATATTTTAGTACTCTAGGGGATATATTAACAAATAAATAAAGCACTCTGTACAATAATTTGAAGTCCTATTCTATAATTTTGGCCTTCAACGAAGTCTTTCATCTCCGTGGCATTTTAACATGTGATTATTACATATTTAGTCCAAGTGATTGGTTTTGTGTTGAAGATCGAGGACAAGACATTAGATGCAGAGATACTGGGTTTTCGGACTTTGTCCATCGTCCGGATTCTAAATAACTAAGAAACTGAGGGTAGCTCTTTCTAAGGGACCCAACAGAGTAGGTGTCTTCCTTCACCTGAGGACGGAAACAGATCCAGTTTCCGAAACGTGTTTTTTTTCTTAGTTATTTAGAATCCGGAAGATGGACAAAGTCCGAAAGCCCAGTATCTCTGTGTATTATACACCATCGTCAGGGCCCTATAGTATCTACCTAAGACATTATATAACTCAAGTTTACAAAATTTCGTATATTTGCAAACATGAAAACGCCGAAAATGTCTGCTGTTATATAACGTAGCGTGATCTTAAAGCTCATTAACAATAAAATATTGACTCTAAGGTTAACATCTCATGAATTTCAAGGCAATTCCTCGTGTTTAACTACAGTTATTCTCCTCGTTAATTTAACAATTACATGAACATGTCGGAAAGAGAAAGACGTTTGCTTTCAGATCCGAAGCGTTTATTTGAGTCTCTCATCAGTTCGAAAACTGTTATTATTACTGCCATAGTATCGTCGAAATTTCTGAGAAAGTTGCAGAAAGAAGAGATTCATAATTCTCACTCCTGGCCAACTATTATTAGAGTGATGAAACCAAAGGGGATGAGGTGGGTTACATAGGACCCACAGGCCTAAAACACTTTTGTCGTAAAATCTAAAAATGAAACAATATTTGGGGAATTAAAGTAGGTATTTGGAAACAGGTAATGGGTCTTAGTTAAATAAAATTGGGGGATGTGGTGTGGAAACATCTGTTTCATGACAGGGTCAAAAAACGGCCTTATTAACACGGAAATTAGCCTTTGGTTCATTAAAGGCAGTTTGTTTCTTGAATATCCGAAGTAATGTCAGTTTCTGAAGAAATCACATTTACCATTTTGGCCATAAAATGATCATGGAAAGTGGCCACTTTGACCCGAAACAGTCACAATGTATTTTTGTGGCTGCGTTTTCTAGATGTGAAAATTAAGTGAAGTTTTTCCTCAGGACCGCAACCAATGATATACTTGTAAGATCTGAGGCTTTCACTGCGGTGACTATGAAGAAAGCAGTCTTCTGGGATTTGGCACCGTGTATATGTGGTGTTAACCGACGTTTCGGAGGAACGTATCGCCTCCATCTTCAGGGTAGAAGCACTGCTTTACCGGTTCTCACGGTCTCTTCGCTTTGCAGATTTCTTATATTTTTTCTTCTACCCTGAAGATGGAGGCGATACGTTCCTCCGAAACGTCGGTTAACACCACATATACACGGTGCCAAATCCCAGAAGACTGCTTTCTTCAATTATATACTTTTGCGTTTAGTTTGTTAATTTGGAAGTTTACCTCAGTTGTAAAGTCTCTAACATTTTCATTCAATCCTCTGCTCGGATTTGTATGCACAAGTGTACCGGTGATGTTAGGGTATCTGATAATTCTCCTCGGGCCCTTCAGCCTGCAGATCATGACGTTTCCACCCTGGGATCTTCCGATTCGCCGAAAATAATAATGAGCTCGCGTCATTTCATGTCATTTGTCTAATAAACACTTAGTCCATTTATTCATTTAAACACAACGGCGACATAAATTATTTAATATAGAAAACATTTTTATATATTGTGACGCATATGACCATTGCTAAGCACGAGCTCTGTAAACACGTTCCATTGTTGAGTAACGGGTCGCTAGACATCTTCCCGTAGCAATGAATAAGCACACAATAACAGAGGAACTGCTGGAGGTAGTGACTTATATTCGGTCCTCCCAGAAGTTTTAAAAAGGGGACAAGTAAGAACACATTCATTCAATCACCTGTGTGGAGGAGGGGTCGGATACCAACACCGTAAGACTGAGAGTCGTAGAAGGCGATGAAAAGGAAGCCAGTATCTTAGGGTATAGCCGGGCCACCTTATTCTGACGGATATAAATACTGGAACCTGACAATCCAGGTTCGGGGAGTGCGGAAACTGAGACAGTAAACGTAGTCATAAGTCCCGAGGGACTCGGACGTGAGAATGACTGATCTGACGAGCGCCAGCAGTAATTGTAAATGACAGACCCATCCTCTCGTTAGAGAGGATGTTATGTAAGGACTACAACCGCAATTGTTCAGTTGGAAAAATATAATGGTCGTGTGTCTCAAGGGGCTTGCCGTCAAGAGGAACTGATTTGCGCTAAACCTCCAGTCGTAAAGTAATTCTGACTCTGACTCTGACGCATTTATTCGTGTTCTTCTCTAAGTTCACCTCAGCAGAGTAGTCCTACATAGCTGCACTGTGTCAAGATACTCAACAACAGCAATCACGGACATCACAGATGGGAAAAGCGTGCAGCATCCCGTTCAGTAGCATCTGTGACAACGGGAAATTCAGAAAACATGTCTGTCAATGTTGGCTAGCAGTTCGTCTGACAATTACAAGTGAAAAGTAGCTACTGTAGTGTGACTGACCATGAGAGATCTCAGTAAAGTTGCATCAGAAGAAAACAGAATAATGATCATTACAGTAATGGTACTTAGTGCAATAAACTGGCCGGTAAAATTCATAGGGCGCTCAGAACCATAACATTTAATATAAATGGCATCTGGAAACAGCGCTGTGAGCTCAATAAACAGCTGCGAGAATTAAATATAGATGTGACTCAGTTTTCACAGACTCATCTCAAACTACATGAGAGGTTGTATATGTATATATATATATATATATATATATAGTGCAAAAGGAAGAATTTTCAATAACACGCTATATGTGCGATACGTACGCTTGACGAAAGGCCAAGCATATTCATTAGAGACAAACCCACCTTCTCGTCAGAGAGGATGTTATATAGGGACTATTACCGTAAGGGCTCAGTTGTAAAAAAAAAAAGATCTCTGGTCGTGAGACTCAAGGAACTTGAAGACTTTAACTCTGAATTTGACGCATTCATTTGTAAGTGAACTGTCATTCGAAAGGCAGTTCTGTAGTTCAGTTCAGAAGTTGATTTGAGTTGAGTGTTCAATTGTGGAATGTTAACCAGAGGACAACGACAGCAGGAGAAGTGACCGATTCGTAAATCAGAACCAAGTCAGCCACAGTGGTCCAGTAAGGAGTGGAGCCAGTCTTAGACAGTCGCTGACTGTGAGCTGGTGTCACTAATTGTAATTGTAATAGAAATGCCAATAAATCCAATTTTCCAATCCAGAATCCCTTATTACTCGTATTAATTACAGAAACCAAGATACTTGACAATACTAAATTATTTTAGTAGGAAGCAATTCTGTTTAAATAATAAACTTTTCGGATATACAACAATACGATACAGTATAAATATTTAAATAATTCTTTATATATATATATATCTGATGATGGCACTGTGTGGCCGAAACATATAGCCGAATTTACACGAAAGTATGACCTAAGTGGCTATTCGATCAATAATATATCAAGCTGCATTGGCGACTGTATTGTCTTATATTATCTTATAGTATACCGAGTGATCCGTACATAACTTACAAATAAATCAATAGCTACGTTTAACCTTCGTATTCCATTATGCAGGAAATTTACGAAATTTTGTCAACTTGTTCCGACATATATATGAGACAAACACCGTCTTAAGTGCAACAATTTAATTGTAGTTCTTTCTTCTTTCCCTCCTCCACACTACATGTTTCGGCCCTAAATGGCCATCATCAGGTGTGTATTCTTACGTGGCTGCTACACTGCCCGTAGTGTAACAGGATGCTCAAATATAACATTGTTCCGACATTTTCATCCGTTTCAGGCAGGAGGAGTATCCGTCAGAAGGAGTGTCAGTTTGCCAGTCGTAATACATGTATGTGTTTACACATATAAATGTATCCATGGAAACTGTCCTTCAGACGAGAAAGTGTCGGCCCCCATTCTCTTATCAGCCTACTTATGCAAGTGCAGAATTACAAAATATAGTCCTAGACCTACAATGAGGCATGCAAGTCGACTTGTGCGCGCAGTGCAATAACCAAGTGTCCCTGACCTTGATCCCTTCCGTCTAGCGATTCCATGCAACAAGGTTCACTCCTTATTCACACTGGTGATTATCACAATTACGATAGATTTCACCTCTGTACCTTCTCCAGCTTTGAGACATACATCATAACCAGGGCTCCGTTTGAATAGCTACTTCTCAAAGTGTATGGATTTCGAATCACCCTCCGTGCAGGAATAATTTATTGTTCGTCCGTGATATTTTATTACTCTTTGCAACACCAGAGATTCTGTGACTGAACCCTTGCAACTTCTTCATCGTCATCATCATCATCATCCTCATCATCATAATTATCATTATAACATCGGTATAGTATTGGAAAATTTATAATGTTTAGGAATAGTTTATAAGCAACGTTTTAAAATGTTATTTTATTTTTCTCCTCAAGTGAGCGCTTGTGCTTACAATGAAAGATTAAAAAACTCCGTGGTTTTAGTCCGCAAGTGAACTATACCGACCGAGCGACCGCCAATTGTCTGCGAAGTTATTGCCAAATTTAACGGGCAGAGGGTCTCGCGTGGCCAGCATAACGAATGTCCACGGCCTTTAATGTCGTTTTTCTAGACCGGAACGAGAGATTTTGTAATTTCTTATTTTATTCAACAGTCTCGTGAAGTGTGAACTGATGGCCAGGGTATCAAATTTCTAATCCGAGATAAGAAACCAAACCAATGGCTACAGCAGTCTTGAAATAAATAATGTTAAAGACTGATGTTGCAATAAGAACCAGTGACCTGAAGACGGGAGTAGAACAACCACCACTAACGTCGTTGTTTTATCAAGCATACTCCAGATAATGGACAGCGTCTGACTGTAACTCTACAAGTGTCAAAAATAGTTAGAGAATTACCACAGTTCTTCTTTAGCCACCAGAACCACCACAAATGTAAAAAAAAAAAANAAAAAAAAAAAAAAAAAATGGAAACTGAATATAAGCTCACTACTTCACTTTTCTTCATGACGCGCAACTTATCACATAATAATACGAAAATCATGTAACGTACCTCAAAAATGTGTTCCTTAAATTGTCCATTACATTAGAATCTGTAACGCTTTCTACAACTTGGGAGTTTTGCCATTGGATAGCTGCATATTGAAAAAAATGACGTTGCGGCAGCGACTTAGAAAACACAAGAAATACAGCATTATATTTAAGAGTTCATAGTTTTGATCAGCTGTAGTTGGTTGAGGCACTATGCTACAAGCCGGAAGGTCGCGGAATCGAATCCCGATGTTATTGGATTTTTCAGTTTACCTAATTCTTCAGGCCGCACTATGGCCCTGGGGTCGACTCAGCCTCTAACAGAAATGAGCACCAGGAATATTCTTGGAATGCTATTGGGAGTAAAGGGAGGCCGGCGCGTAAGGCTAACAACCTTACCGCCATCTATGAGCCGATTGTCTAGAAAATGAGGGAACCTCAACATCTCACAACCCTATGGGCCTCCACGGTCTGTTACAGGGATACCTTTACTTTACTTACTTACTTTACATGTTAAGGCGACTTACGTAAGCTAGCCTTGATTACTAGGTGCCAGGTTTTTACTTACGGCCTCTATTAGGTCATGTGTATACTGAAGGGCAGATGATGGTGACCTTCCCGCGTCGTGTTGTATGTTATCATAACAAATATTGCACTTTGAAATAAATCAAGAACCTCTACCTGATCTTTGCTTTCAAGAATTTACGAAAGCAATGTTTACGCTGAATCTGAGATTCTCACACTGGGACTACTTCAAGCTTTCTGTTCTGGGATGTAACGTCGTGTAGCCTGGGGGAAGTTCACCCACGTTTCGGTAGAGCTTATAGCTTCCATCTTCAATGTGAAAGAGTAAACTAGGTAATAATAAAGTAGCATATAGTAGGCTAAAAACACTGAGGATTAAAATTAAACCCTCTTTTTTATTGCTAGTGGGATGGGACTAAGTCCCTTGTACTGAGGCCACCTCTGGCCTATTTTACCAGCCTCACATGATAGTCAAGGGTGATTGTGTAGCAATTGGTGGAATAAAGATTGGCAGGGGAAACCGAAGTACTCGGAGAAAACCCGCCCAGTGCCACTTTGTCCACCACAAATCCCACTTGACCAGACCTGGGATCGAAACCGGGCCGCCGCGGTGGGAACCAGCGACTAACCGCTTGAGCCATGGAGCGGTCTTAAATTAGAACCTTGGCCAGTGTACATTCTGCATGTCTTAGGAATGTCAATATATTTAAACAAGATTAAGAGAACGCACCTGAACTCTCCACTGTGCAGACAGATCTTAGATTCTCACGTTACTTATGATTAAGAGCAAGACGATGATGATGATGATGATGATGATGATGATCATAATGACGACAGAGTAATCATGTACTATGTTGGTCTTCATCTATGTAATTTAAGAACAATATGTTTAGCTACAGTTATGTTGACAGGAAACGAAAGTACTGTATTACATGCATGCATGCATGCATATCTAACGAAATTCTCCAACACAACATAACACAGACTGCTTGATAGCAAATACAACACACGAGAATTTTAAAATCGTTTTTACAATAGTTTATTTCTTTCGACTTGTAAGCAGCCCTGGCAGAAATTATATTGAAGTAATCGTACAGTCGGCCGGTCACGGTAGCCGAGCGGGCTAAGAATATACTTCCTTCGCTCGCTTGGAAACCGGGATCGTGGGCTCGAATCCCACTCAGGGCATGAATGTTTAGTTTGTGTGTGTTTTTCTGTGTTTGTGTACAGGTAGAGGCCTTGCGACGAGCTGATCACCCGCCAAAGGAGTCCTGCCGAATGTGTAAGATTTAGAAAAACCGAACGGAGAAGTTCATGGAGGTAGGCCTAGGCCCGCTAGGGCTGTAGTACCAAGGGGAAGAAAAAATCGTACAGTCGATCCTGTGCTTAACTAATTAAGCACTAAGCACTGAAGTCGTATTTGTGAGCGGCTGTATAGACCCATATTTTCTTGAACTCGGCACTAGTTCCAGGTGAGTGGTCAGCTTCACGGGCCGGCCGCTTTAAACACTGGGAAAGGACCACCGGTATCCCTTGGATAGGATGCTTGGTGTGCCCAGAGCAGGTCTGGACGACATCTAATTTAATGTACACGTATACTCTCGGCAACTGCCTGGAGAGACTGTCGAGAACCAAGAGTCAGAATAATTGGTATTCCCGCCGGAGTTCGAAACTGTTACCTCCCGAATAGAAGTCAGAAGCATAACACTTTAGGCTGGGGCCACACGAGCGCACAAAATGCGTTCGTTGTAACGAACGTCGCGACGTCCGTTGTAGAAATAAACAATAGAGGCGAATGCTATGCTTTCTTCTGGCTCAATTGCCGACAGAAAACTACGCACCGCATTCTGCAACTGTGTAGTGTCCTTAGCAACGTCCGTCATAAAGTACGTTCGTTGCAACGTACGTACTTCGTGCGCTCGTGTGGCCCCAGCCTTAGCTAACTCGTTAGTTTTCTCATTACCTGCCTCGGTCACTCCAGGCAAGCCCTGAATATCTTCTGTGTTCACTTTCATCTATTTCCTACTAGTTTCCTTCCTCTTCAACGTTCATAAACATGACATTCAAAAGTACTATAATCAGTCAGAACTGCGTAACTTCATGAATGAAATGACTTCACAAGTATAACAAGAATCGTTAGTGATTCTGAAATGAAAGAATAGTTGAGTGTAATTACAAAGTTCCTTAATGCAATCGCCTCCCACTTTCCGATGAGGTCAAAAAATTGTGTATTTTAGTTTGGATCAGTTAATGATGTCCGAATAAGAACCACCTACAACATAATTCTAATGACTTTCATTCTAGTATTACATTGTCCAGTTCGAAGCCTGTACCTGTTTCCCTTTTCTACCTTTAATTGTATCAACACTTCTCGCAAGAATATTCCGTAAGTAGAAACAAAAATAGATTAGTCAGCTGGTAAAGGAGCTCATAATTTAACGCATCCTATCCACTCCAGTTTGCACTATTTTTGCTATTTAACGACGCTCACAACATCAAGCTATATGTTATCGATTAGGGAGTTCTTAATGATTACGGAGCATTCCTTATGCTTAACTAATTAAGCACTTCTCCATGAAGGTGTATGGTCAGTGGATGTATAGATCAGTATTTCTTAACCTAACCACTAGTTGAGGATGAGTGGTTAGCTTCACGCTCAGGCCACTTTATCTCTGGAGGAAGAGCTCTCTGTACCCATTGGATAGGAGGCTGGCTGGACCCCAGAACCGGTCTGGACGACGTGGAGAAGAGAAAATTCTTGACAATACTGGGACTCGAACTCTGAGTCCTCGGTCGTCTCGCCCTTAATGGCTATATCGCCTGCGCTATCCCGGCGGAGCAGTGGGGTGAATAATAATTCGCAGAAGAAACACAAGCCTTCAAATTATTCAGCACAGTGCCACTACGTTCAGCATGGACTGCAAATAATCTAACCTGGGATCGAACCCTGCCCTCAGCTGTGGAAGAAGACGGCTAACCGTCTGAGCTATGGCAACTACTATTTCGTTTAGCATGGAATGAAATACGAAAATGTTTACATAATGTGAACGGTGAAGCATTACAATGAAACGGCATTTCACTGACTCACGCAGGATGGGCAGGAGGCCACAATCAGAGATGGTGTCCCGGTCAAAATTCGAAACTGATGCAGCTCGAATAGCAGTTAGTCCTTCTATACACAGAAATTCTGCGGAATATGTCAGCCATTATCTGTTAGCCATACTTGTTAACAATATTCTTAGAGCGAATAAGTTTCAAACGTAGTCATTTCCAAAAATGACTGTGGCATAAGTAGCACAAATTATGTAAGTACAAACTACAGTAGTTTCCCCCCCTTCACTGACGCACATACTGCAACTGAGGTTTGGCCTTCTGCAATCTAAAGGCGCGTCCACATTACTCGTGCTCGTGCTGGGGTCCGTGTGACTCGCTATGCTCGCGAGTAATGTGGACGATATGACAAGTCACGTGGCAAGCAAATTTTAAATTTTTAATTTAAAAACTATAGCCAATAAATTAAAATACGACTACATCCTATATACACTACGAGTAAATATACGGATCCTCACGCGCCGAAGCCTGGCGAGCAACTGAAGTAGTGTGGACGAAGTAAAAGTACAAGTAAAAGCCAGGCGAGTATCCCGACAAGCACAAGCCTGGCTAGCACGAGCACGAGCATGAATAATATGGACGCGCCTTTAGAGGTATATATTTTGAATGACGGAATTGTGCGTCTGCAGAAGTCTGTGGTTCTCCTGTCAGTGTACAGAGAGTACATACAGATATCTGAAAATTTATATCGACAAGGAATAGTCTTCTCAAACTGGGGCTCTACAAATTCTTCAAGCAGGCTTAAGCAGTTAAATCAAATTTTGATATATGTACTAGTACATTGTCTTTATTTGTGTTAATAAATGTCGTACGTACTGCGGGAAGTATCATGTTAATTATTTTTTTTAATTATTTGAATAATACAATTAAATCTTAAACAATATATATTGTTTACATTTGCATTACACAGCAGTAATAGTTATTCGAATATTTCATTATTCACCATTAACCTGCTAAATATTCTGCGCAAATTTTCTGCAGTGGAATAACTTTCAATTATATAGTATTTCCAAACTGTTAAGTTTATATTGTCAAAAGAAATTATGCTGTATGTATCGATACACTGAATCTTTATCTACAGATAAGTAACTATAAATACAGATTCAAAGTACTAATATACCTTGAGAAACAAGTGGTTGCTCAGTTGCTCAAAAATTCTACGCTTTTTCTAGGTAAAAGTAAAGCTATCCCCTAAGAGGCCATGGAGTCCCATAGGGTTGTGAGACATTGAGAGTCCCACATTATATAGATAATAGGCTCACAGATGGCGGAAAGGTTGTCAACCTTACCCGCCGGCCTCCCTTTATCCTTCAGGAACATTCCTGGTACTCATTTCAGTTAAAGGCTTAGTCGGCCTCGGGGCCATTGTGAGGCTGGAAAGATTAGGTTAATTTAAAAATTCATCTCATCTGGACTCGAAACCGCGACTTTGCAGCTTTTAGCATAATGGCTTAATTAACTATGCTACCACGTCCTCCCTCCTTCTCTAGAACAAGGTGATTTAATCACCATATTCACAATATACCGGTGCTGAAATATATACTGATTCAAATGAACCTAGATTGAATTTCTTAGTATAATTCCTTAAAATGCATTTAATATTATGCTTCCAGCCATATCTGAGTGTCTTAAAAAATATCTTCCTCCGGCTTCTCTTAAGAAAACTATGGATGAAATTCTAGTCTTTCCCATGCTTGACAGACAGCCAGCCCACAACGTCCTCTTAATTTGATCATGTCTGGTGCAAAACAAAAATTATTTTTCCAAAGTCTCCTGCTACATCCTATCATTTAGGCACAAATATGGTCCTCGGCACATTGTAAAAAAACACCTGAATATATATTCTTTCTTCAATGTAAGACGACAATTTTCACACCCATACTAAAAGACAGGTAAAATTATAGTTTTGTCTATTTCAATTTTATATATTTCTAGCAGACATTCGAATATTTGCGATTCTGAACTGAATGACAATAACTGGATTTAACGTATTCTTTATACCTTCATGAATAAAGATGTAGGTTTTTACTATTGTTACAAAATATTTTAATCTTTTCAAGATTTTAAAAGGGTTTACCCTTATCGCCAGAAGGAAAGACACCACTGGGAAGAATAAGGCGTAGGTGGTGCACAATATTAAAATGTATCTAAAGAGATAGGATGGGATGATATGGATTGGATTGATCTGGCTCAGGGTAGGGACCATTGGAGAGCTCTTGTGAATACCGTACTGAACCTTCGGGTTCCATAAAATGCTGGTAAATTCTTGAGTAGATGCTGAATTGGATGTTCCTCAAGAAGGGCTCAGCTCCATGAGTATTTTTTTATTGCTAGTGGGGTGGGACTAAGTCCCTTGCGGCCACTTCTCGCCTATTGTACCAGCCCCAGATGATAGGTGAGGGTGATTGTGGAGCAATTGGTGGAATGAAGATTGGCAAGGGAAACCGAAATACTTGGAGAAAACCTGCACCAGCGCCGCTTTGTCCACCACAAATCCTACTTGACCATACCCGGGATCGAACCCGTGCCGCAGCGGTGGGAAGCCAACGACTAACAGCTTGAGCTATTAGTAAGTATGTAAGTTACCGTTATCAATGTCGAAAACGTTCTCCGGTATCATTTATCTCTTTATGGATATAAATTGACATCCTTAAGGATAACACATAAACGTGCGTATAATGGATTTAAAACATTCATTCATGTGACACGTGTTGACTGCATGAGACATATTTCCACCACAGAAAACGTGGATACAAAGATCACTTTAGGTTTAGGCATTCGGAACGCTGCGCGCAGTACTCACCCTTGTTGAAGACCAGTTCACGGCGACGTACGATCGTTTGCTTCTTGTTTTCACAGCGAGCGGCGCGTTGCCAGCAGAACATTTTACTGAAGGACCTCATGGTGTGCGTGAAGCTTGTACACTGACTGAGGACTTCGCCGTGCAGAAGGTACTTGCAGATAGCGGCCTTGGGATCACTACACTCGTGGTCTTGGTACTGCACCAATCACAGAGAAGCTGTCGGGTTAGACTCTAAACTCGTTAAGATTGTCAGAAAGAGGTCATACAAGGTCACTATTTGGATTCAATAAGAGGGGATAAAGGCATTTAGTCCATTCCTTTCGCATGTTCACTGGGGTAGTATTCTAAACCCTTGAATACTCATGTGAAGACAGAGGGATGCTAATTTGAGTTTGAAAAGGGCTTCAGGCTTTTGTGAATTTGTTTTTAAAATTTTGATTGCAGTTAATTTAGCGAGAATCTCGGTAACTCAGGCTATAAGAGTCAAATGATTGGATGATACTGAATGAGGAATGGGAAAGGATGTGAAAGGAAAGGACAGCGACATAATTTAAAGTTCTTTTCGGGCAATGGGCAGGAGGAACTGCGTAAAATCATGACACACAGCAGTACTGATAGTCCGTATCCCTGTCAAGTTTCGAAACGTACACGATGAAAGCATTACAACTTTATTCAGCATTAGAGCTTCGGTTATAAGTTAAGTTCAAAGCATAGTGTAATATTTGAACTCCATTACTGCTAAACTCTGCATTTCTATAATAATAATAAAATATCCAAACAGTGCTGTTTACTGTCTTTATTTATACAGTAACGCCGTATGTCCTGTCTAGCGTATAACATACAGGACATTTGAAAAAGTGATGCTGATTAAAGATAATTTGGAAGACAAAGAGAATTTTAATACACACAGTGAACAAATCAAATATACGAATGTCACGTTTAGATGTGATCTGCTTTAATCTGCATTATTAACATTTGAAATGAGACACAGTCATAGTCTGTTTTAGTCTGTTAAGTTTGTTTTCCCATTACACACAAACTGACTGAAGTAAATGGATATTTATAGAAGAGCCTGTGTCCAACCCTCAGCACTATTGTGTGATGTCTCTTCTTATTGTCTGGATTAGCACGATACGGAAGTGTCTGAGTAGAACTGGGAAGATATGCTGCCAAATTCCGTGCTCACACTGATCACACTAATGTGTTTTCGGTGGTTTAACCGCTGTTTCTCCAGAAGGCCGCCAACACAGTACCATGATGTAAGTTATTAGTTCTCCTTCCAATCTTCTTCCAAATTCGAAATTTCTAATATTCATATGTCTTATAGAAGCTATTTGATCTTCAGCTTAATCTTGGTCTTAAGCCATCCAACGTAAATAAGATTAGTGTACGTAAATAATCCATTTATTTATATGGTCTTACATTTTTCCATCCTTCGATGCCATCTTCAGAGGCTCAAGAGTAAAAGGAACTTGCTTTATGGTTCATGAGGATGTTAGTATATGTTATGGGATTATTGAATTATTTACAGTAAACTTATTTACTCTGCATGGCTTGCCATTCCAAGATTAATNGATTGCGGATTTATTATATTTTTCCTTCCACCCTGAAGATGGAGGCGATAAGTTCCTCCGAAACGTCGGTTAACACCACATAAACACGGTGCCAAATCCCAGAAGACTGCTTTCTTCATAGTCACTGCCGTGAAAGCCTCAAATCTTACACAGTAATGGAGATGTTTCAAGTTAAGACGCCACTGAATTTCAGCAGTAATATAGCACTGTAAAATAAACATATAATCAACAAACTGAAAAGTAATAGCATTATCGCGAATAGTTTCTACAACTGTAACTACTCTACCTATACCATGAGGTATATAAACAAAACTTAAGGAGTAATACACTTGGTAATTTACTTCCAGGTAGTACACCTATAACAGCGAGCTCCGGTCAAAGGCAACCTACACAGAGCGACAAAAACAAATAAACAACGTAGAATTTTACATTCAACGACAAGAGGATTTTAAATAATTTTAAATTTTTAAATTCTGAAAAATTTTAAAAGTAGAAACATCTTTACAACTTCCTGACCGCTGCACGTATTATGCGATTGTGATGAGTCGCACTATTATGGATCCGTAGATCAGTTCAGTAACTAGAAACGTATTTTATGAGACCGCCTGAAGATAATCCAACATACTGGAGAAGGCATATAGCAACCTTTAAATAAAACCAATGTGACCAGTTCAGTTGGTTTATTCTTGTTTATTACTGAGTTGACGGTCAAATAACATCAATCATGATAGACAACAAGATGCAAACAGTGAAGATTAGAAGGTTTATTTTCACAAGAACGTGTATTTTTAACTCATATAGAAAATTATTTCGCCTCTGATAAACATAGCGAACACAATACAAGCAAAAAATCTTGGGAGCGAGCAAGCTGGCCGAAACCTTAACGATTTTGACTTTTATTAGGGAGATACCCGGTTAGAAATTTGGGTGGGGAGTCGGCAATACTTGCTACGGTTTCCCGTTGGATTCTTCAGCCCCTTAAGGCGAACATTGGGAGAGTACCTTTGCTTCGTCAGACACCTTCCCAATTTTTTCCTTGGCACTACAGCCCCAGTAGGCCTAGGCCTACCTCCATGAACTTCTCCGTTCACTTTGGTTTTTCTAGATCTTACACATACGGTAGGACTCCTTGGGCGGGTGATCGGCTCGTCGCAAGGCCTCCACCTGTACACAAACACAGAAAAACGCACACACATAAACTAAACATCCATACTCTCAGTTGGATTCGAACCCACGATCCCGGTTTCCAAGCGATCGAAGACAGTGCATGCCTTAGACCGCTCGGCTACTGTGACCGGCCTCCTTCCAAATTTATTATTCAGTAATTAACCTACCATTTCACGCGGTACATTCTGAACTACTAACTGAGTCGTTAAATAAATAAACAAATAAACTCTATTGTAAAAATTAACCAAACTACAGTGTACGTCTAACAAAATGTTAAACAACGCAATCTGAAATCTCATTGCTATGAAAATTTTAGATAATTATCTAGGAAATATTACCTTAAACACCAATACAGTTTCTAGCAGAACATTTACCCAAGTAATAGTTTTATAATAAATATTAATAATATGTGATGGAATAAAATTTTTAATTCTTATGAAGTTCTTCCTCTGACACTTTGTCAAGTACCAGGTCTCAGTTAAACCCCCAAAATCTTTATAACCGGCTGACAGGTGACCCTTAAGGAATGTCTCAGATCACTGATAAATGAAGATGATTTTTGTGAAACATAGAATCAGTTCAGTCAGAGATAAAACTCTTATCAGTGCCACTTAGGCTATGCAACTGTTATTTGTACGGCACTGGGAATTAACTTGAGAATCCCGCTTGTCTTATTGTGCAGTAACCTTAAAAGAATGTTTTTTTAATTTGCCTAGTGGGGGTTGGAGTCCAGTTGGGTCCACTCGGCACGGCGGCTACTGATTGGCCTATTGTAGCCTGCCTAGGGTGATTATGATGATGGAGAATTTGTTGGAATGAAGATTGTCAGGGAAAACCGAAGTACTCGGAAAATACCTACCACAACGCCACTTTGTCCACCACAAATCCTACTTGACCAGACCCGGGATTGAACCCCGGCCGCCGCGGTGGGAAGCCAGGGACTAACCGCTTGAGTTTTGGCGCGACCTAACATGAAAAGAACTTACTTTTTTATTAGAATTCTTGGCCAATCTTGAGATTGACCGTCTTTTCTTTTTTACAGAAACCGTATTCAACTATCATGGTCAAAAGACGCAGGCACTGAAGCCTGAGACAGGATTTCTGTCAAATCATTCATATCCTATTTCTTTAATATCTGCTTTAATACTGAAGAATTAAATCATATGGAATATAACACAGTGCAGTCCGTTGAAAGTCAACCAACATTTGAGAGGAACATGTCACCTTCATCTTCAGGATGGAAGAATAAGCCAAATAAGAACCAGAGTGAAGCAGAGAGCAAGCGAATTCTCTTGCTTGGCTTATTTCTCGACCCTAACTTTGGGGCGACCTTTTGCTCCGAACCATCAGTTGATTATTAACGGGCTACACGACCTTTAAACCCAGAAGATAGCACTCTTTGTATATCCAAAGCTGTGGACACCTCAAGTCGTAAATATTTAAAGGTAAGGTAAGGTAAGGTTAGGTTAGGTAAAGTAAGGTAAAGCTATCCCTGTAACAGGCGTGAAGGCCCATAGGGTTCTGAGACATGGAGGCTCCTACATCTTCTCTGGACAATCGGCTCACAGATGGCGGTAAGGTTGTGAGCCTTATATACGCGCCGGCCGCCCTTTCCCCCCCCCCCCCAGAAACATTCCTGGTACTCATTTCTGTTAGAGGCTGAGTCGACTCCAGAACCATAATGCGGCTGGAACGATTAGGTCAACTGAAAAAAGATCCACCACATCGGGACTCGAACCCTCGATCTTCTGGCTTCCTAAATACTTCAATACTACTATTAATCTTCCATCATATTGTATTTTCTCTTTCGGTTTTCACAATAAAATGCTGCACTTTTTTCTAAACCAGGTGGCTACATACATATTTTATCTAATCTTACTGCATTTTCACAGTACAGTAACAGGTATATTGGGCGAAGAATAGACCGCGTCGTTATAAAGTTTATCTGTGAGTAATTTTCTCCAGCCTCGTGTTACTTCCGTCCTCTCAGGTCCAAATACTCTCACCCTAATTTCAAACAACATGAACCTTCGTTCGTCTCTTAGGATGAAAGATTACGTTTCGCGCGATGTAGTGACTACAGACGAGGTCTGGATTTGTAATCGGATTTGTTGAATTATTAAACGACATGTGACCATACATCATTATCACGAAGAGACTAGTGTTATCAGTCACGGTTCACTGCTGTGCTTGGCAGCGGCTTCCAACTATAGATGTTCTTCCTCTGCGTTCCCGAACTGTCCCCGACCTCAGTTTCTTCGTAGCTTCTCACGTCTCACAACTGCAAACCTCAACTGACTGCCTGCAGATTCTCAACTCTTCTCCAGACTCTAGACTCTAGGCTCTCTCTAAAGTCAAAGTCAATTTTAATTTACGATTATCGATTTATCGCCTATCAGTTCGTCCTGGCGTCAAGTCCCTTGAGACTCACGACCGAAGACTTTTCTCAGCTGAACCCTTGCGGTAATAGTCCCCATGCAACATCTTCTCTGACGAGAAGACAGGGTTGTCTCTTATTCTCTTATGAATATGCTTGGCCTTTCGTCAAGTGTACGTATCGCACATACAGAAAGTTATTGAAAAAATCACCCTTTCCCACTATACACAAATTCTCTGTCGGTACAGACTTTGCAAAGCAAAGTACGTATCTTATTCTACAACGGCAGCTTAGTCACTTGAACGGTCGTAAGCTTGATTTCGTTAGTATATTTTCCCAGTTATATAAATTCGGCAAGGACAGCACAGAACACACCACTTCCAACAGCTCTTCTATTGTTACTTGCGTGTCTGTTGCGGCCTTCACGTTCCGGCTATTGAGTCATTGTCTTGCAATGGACGTATTTATGGAGGCGTTCCTTAACAGCAGCTATCACTGCTGGTTTGACGATTCTGGCTTTTAGCAGACTTGTCACAATATTAACTTTTTAACTCCATGGATCAGAATTATTTTCGAGAATCTAATAATTTTTTCAGCTAGTCAAGAAATTCGCCACTTGTACAAAATTATATATAGTAAGTAATATACACTATATCTTCAATACCAAAATCAATAATTAATTATAACAAAATTTAATACTATTACTTTCATATCATTTTCAGATTAGCATTAATATTACTACATCTACATCACGAGCCTCCAATATATATTTTATATATACAGAAAATATAGAATATTACAATTTGTCCGTGGGAACGCAACGAAATTACAAAACCAACGACAAATTTATTGTATTTTTACGTCAAGTATTTTATATAATTAATAATATTCTATCCAATTTTAATAGTACTACAGTTCAGTGGTGTATATATGTTAACCGTGTATTTGGCTGATGATGGCTACTGATAGCCGAAACATGTAGCAGAACCGAAATTAGGCTCTGATCTTGATATTTGTTGTGTTGTGACGGTTGTAATAAAGAGGTTGTATATTGTAACACGAAAGGATGCATGAAATGAAAATCATAATAACTCACGTTATTCCGTTCAAACCGTCCGCCACTGGTTCCTATCCTACTATCCTGAGATACGTGTATGAATCCAGTTAGCTATATAAAGCGAATGACAAAATTATAGTGTTGTTACATATGCTTATTTGCGCCTTCGGACAGAACAGGAAAAACAGTATTCCTAATCGAATGGCAACAAGCATTCCGAAATCCATCTGATGGTTTCTTTGAAGTTTTTCACTTCTCAGAACGGTGCAATTACAGAACGCTGTCTTATAGAATGTGACACCATGTACCTTGGTAGACATAGTTACTAACGATTCGGAGGTCCGTGCTGCCTCCATCTTTAAGGTAGAAAGATGCAGGCACTGCTTTTCCCTGAATCGTCATTACTTGCTTACCAAAATGCACGGTTTCATATCCTGGAAAACAAGGTCATTGATCTTCACTTCTTCATACATATAAATATGACATGTTATTGACACATATATATATATATATTTTAACATTTACATTTCTTGTTCAAATGTTAGTCATACTATATGTACTTTACTTACTCATGGAGCTGAGCCCTTCTTGAGATCCCGCCAATTCTGCAGATACACAAGGAGTTCCCAGCATTTTATGGAACCAGAAGGTTCATTATCTTGTTCATAAGAGCCCTCCACTGGTCTCTATCCTAAGCCAGATCAGTCCAATCCATACCATCCCAACCTATCTCTCTAAGATCCATTTTAATATTGCCCACCCACCTATGCCTTGGTCTTCCTAGTGGTCTCTTTCCTTCTGGCTTTCCCACCAATATTCTATATGCATTCCTAGTTAGTTATATACATGTATATGCTTTAATTAATTTGTCCAATGCATTCGTGTAAAGAAATTTGAACACTTAGTTTGATCAACATCTGCTCTCAGATCAACCCTCCTACCATCGTATATCGGTTCGTATGTCCTTTTTTGTTATGTTTATATTAGCGCCTAATAAATTCATATCACAGTAAATCAGAAGACGGTATGACCTAATGTCTTAACTTTCTCCTTGACTTTCGTTTGCCTAATGGGGTTTCCTAGATTTAAGTGAATTAGAAGAGACAAAAAATATCTACTGGAGGGGTAGTTTTGAACAGTGTCAAGTGTTTGGGGGTATGCGTTACTTGTAGAAGGGTTTTTTATTGATTTTCGGATTTATTGCACAGTAATACAACTTGTTAGTTAGTTAGTTAGTTAGTTAGTTATTGGAGAGGGTGGGTTTCCCCATGCACTTAGACCTGTCTTGGTCCATTGTGCTTCCCTCTACGATATTCTTCCAGTCTCTATATCCTACCGGTACTGGTGCTTCCCATCAGTCCCGCCCAGCCAGCGAGATCGGCCTCTACTAGCTGAGTGGTATCTATAATGCTTCCCCCACCTACCAGAGGTATTAGAGACTACTGTTGGGCGGGAAACGTCCGTAATTTTGCTCAGTGGCCTCCTTTGGAGACATGAGGTTCTTTTACGTGCCGTAAAGCTACGACACGGGATCCACGGCTTAAAGTCCCTCCCGGAGGACTTGTTCCCTGAATTTTTCCGCCCTTAAAAATTCGACGACCTCCGCCGTGTATTTGAACCCGCGTACTACGAGTCATGAGGTGGGAACGTTACCTCTAGACTACGGAGGCCGCTTAATACAACTTGTTACTACACTTCACACACTACTGCATGACACAATATATCTTCCCTACTCCATCATCTCCGACTGTTATCTCCGGAGACCCCCTCAGTTCTCCTCTCACCTAACCGAGATCCTAGTTATAGACCCTCGGGTCAACCCCCATAAAAAAGACCGTTTCCTAACAATTTATCTATTGTTATAGAAGCGTGTTTACCTCGCTGTTACATAGAAACTATAATTCTTCTATTGTTAAGTGCGTATCCATTTCAGTGAGATCCTGTTTACTGAGTCGTTTCTATCAACGAACGTCTACTCTGGCTCCTCTATTCCGGATTTCAGGTGTCGTGTCACTATATAAATTGCATCACACAAGTATGCAGAAATGGATAACTTTTCATTTAAAACCATGTAATGAGACTAACAATTTCGAGGGTGTACCGAATTCAATGAGAATTCTGTAAAACACCTTTGTCTTGTGAAGGTAATAGATATTCCTGCAGTCTATAAATGATCGATACACTGTCCCAATGTAGTTATATTTTCTGTATTTGACGACAAAATATATTGTCACGTGATCGAATGATTAGAGTCGGGCCTTGGTCTTGTAGTTGGATTTATTGGACTCTTAAATAACTCGTAACCACACTTCACGGATCTATATAAGAAAAAAAGAGCAGTGCTCTCAGTCACGGTCTTCATTTCGCTGCTTGGTAACATATTACAAGAGTGGACGTCCCTCTGTCCCCGGGATTCACGTCCTCGCAGGCTGGCGGCCATCTCACACGAACCGCCCACTCCTCTAACTGACGTCTCAAAACTGTCAGAGTCAAAGTCATGTTATGACCGATGGTCAGTCGACCAGTCAGTAGCATCACCTGGTCCCCGTCATATAGCTTCAACACGAACGGCACAGAAAACCCTGCTTCCAACAGTCCTATTGTTGGGTGATTTCTATTCGCGCGGACGTCACAGGAAACACCGTTACTCTGTTGCGCTTGTAGTGTTTGTTACGCTGATGAGTTGTTTACTAGTAACCTAGTAACGCCTCTCTCTCAATTATAATGGCACAATATATCCAGGAGCTGATCATTCACGTTGGAATCCATAGATGATCCACAATGACCTACGTGTTGGCCGTGACATCTGTCAGGTGATTAGTCGCCAAATTTCCACCGAAGCGGCCCGGATTATACGTTGTACGGCGCGTTGGATTTTAATGATTTACTTTATTTTAATTGGACTGCAACGCGAGGTTTAGCGCACACCTAGAACAGTGTAACAGTTTGAATGCATTTAAACACCTGAAGATGTCCATCTATGGCCGAAACATGTCGTATTAAGTGTTAAATGGTGATTAAACAATTGTTGCATTACTGACGGACTGTGGATACATAGACGTTTAGTCAAGTGCACTACTTGTCGCGCAAACCCCGTGCACGTGACAATATTTAGAATATCTTTCTGTTTCTAAAGAAATACTTTTCTTCTTTTCTGAAAGTGCTGTCTTCTAGTTCATAATATATTCAACTTCATTTAATCTTTTGTAACGCCTAAGGATGGCATACTTAATATGCAGCGACATTAGTAACCGATCCTTAAACAAGAAGCAGGCAGAGACAGGTTAAGGAGATAAGCTTGGTTTTAGTGACTTCAGCGATAATGGGTTCCGTGACATTAGGAAATTACTTTATCAGCTGAATATCATATGATTAATGAAGGGTGTATTGCAGCAGTGTCGCCGGTCACAGCAGCCGCGCGATTTAAGGCGTTAACTCTCTTCTCTCGCTCGGATTCTTGGATCGCGGGTTCGAATCCCACTCAAGGCATGGATGTTTGGTGTGTGTATTTGTTTATTTTGTGTTTATGTTACCCTGTGTTTATGTAGCGGCCTTGCGACGGGCTGATCCCCCGTCCAAGCAGTTCTACCCTCTGTGAAAAATGATTATTGAACTGAATAAAAGGCCTGGGACCTGATTAGGTTGAAAGAGCCATTGAACAAAATATATTACAGTAGTGTTAATTATTTGTTTTTAGATAATTAGGTTGTTATTTGACATCTAACTCTTCAACAACTAAAAATTAAATTACGGGCGTTATTTTCAACAATGTACCTATGTAAAATTATTTTATTTCTCGGTTCAGAAGGGAAGAGGGTAAGCTTATGAGATCATGATTTGTTTTATGTGTGTCCTCTACAAACTTACGAAAAAACTGGCCAATATTCATGAAATGTTACGTAAATGTTATGTCACTGGACGTCACCAGAACCACACTTTTTACAAATTCATTCAAACGACAATAACATCATTGCTGAGACATATATTTGCGAGGTGGGAAATACACTGGCAAACACTTAGACTTCATACAAATTGTTGAAATGGCACATGGTAACAAATCTTCGAGAAATATCAAACTCTTATTACGATAATTTTATAGTGTAAAATTATCGTAATATGTCGGGTGTATGAATTCCATATTAGCTTTGTGTTTGTTAGCAATGATTAATTCACGACGGTGATGACACAAGTAAAGCTGTCCCTGTGTTTTGCTAACTAAGAACTACGCCATGAAGGCGTATGGAGGAGTGGTCGTATAGATCCATATTTTCTTGATCTCAGCGCTAGCTGGAGGTGAGTGGTCAGCTTCACGCCACGGCGGATTTACCCTGAAGGAAATAGGCCCCAGTACACATTGGATAGGAGGCTCGGTGGACCCCAGAGTCGGTCTGCACGACGTGGAGAAAAGAGAATTCTTGACCCTACTGAGACTCGAATTCAGACCCCTCAGTCGTCCAGCCCGTAGCCAGTCGCTTACCGACTACGCTATTAGTGATGAGTATGTGAAATTTGGTACGGGCTTAATAAATATATATTAAAGCGCTACTTGTGTAATGCTTTTATAAACGAATCATTACGAACGTGACGAAAAGAAACTTTTTGGTTTTGACTGAAAATTTTAACTTGTTTATTTTATGGTTTGTTTAGCGACGTTTTTGGCCGATCAGCGTATGTTAGGATGATGATTGAAAAATGAATAGGAAAAGATGACGAATGAAGACATGGTATAATTGACATATTGTTCTGGAATTTGACTGGAGGAAATGAGGAAAACCATAAAAATTTTCAATAAAAATAACTTGTGTCTTGCTATGATTTGCAACGGATCCCTATTGCTAGGATTGCTACTCATTAGAGGAAGAAATTCTGTGAGAAATTTGATGCAGACAGAGTATGTTCTTACGTTCTTCCACTAATACTACTAATAACAACAACTATATGTAATGTACAATGTTCACTTTAAATAGTAAACAATGCAAATTTTCAGAAGTATGAAAATCTACTCACCCGATGAGAATTTTTAATTATATTTCACTGATGGGAGACAAAATTTCATTTTACATTTACCCGAATATGAGATTAATTGCACAAGGTTTGTAGCACTGAAAATTCTGTGTAACAAGGAAGTACGCTTTAACGAGTTCTTCATATTTTTCGTCAAGAGGAATTCAGGAGATCTAAAAGTCTCTGATGATAGTATATTAATGTAATTAATACAATACAATTAATAAAAGACCTAAGGAAGGGGACAGAGTCCAGTCTCCGAAATACATATTTATATAAAAACAGGATGGTAGACAATTTCCGAAAATCAGTAATTTTAAGAATTATAGAGGCCGTTCTCTCTTCATGAGATTGCGTAACAATCAACATTTGATTCCTGAGAACGAGTAGCCTTGATTGACATAATTTTATGAAAAAATAACATGCAAATTGTGTTATTTCTGATGAATATATATTTGATTTATGTAATATAATGGTTCTTAAAAATTCAGAGTTCCTTTTAATTTCTTTTATGTACATGTATCTTACTATGAAAGAGCAATTTAAAATGTTTTGATATATTTTCCATTAAATAAATAAAACTTATGGTAAACTGATATTAACAGGAATTTATCATTAATTTCTAGCATAAGTACCGTCTTTAGGCAAAAGTATAGCCTATTGAGATAATCATATTTTTATGCGCGTCTCCCTTTTTCGACTTTTAACCAGTTTGCCCAACTTACATGAAACTGTTGTTGAGTGTATGTGGCATGAGGCCACTCGAACACCTTACTTTCCAGTTTCCTACACTCACTAAAAAACTTGGCGAAATCCAGAACAAATTAAGTGGATTCCAAAGTCACTCCTTTTAGTGTCATGAATGTTGTGTGGTCGACGATAACCTGATTGAGGAGGAAGATAAGAGGAGACTGAACTCGGGTAATGCTTGTTACAATTCAGTCCAGAACCTTTTGTCTTCTCGTCTGCTGTCTAAAAACATAAAAATTAGAATATACAAAACTATAATTTTGCCTGTGGTTCTGTATGGGTGTGAAACTTAGTCTCTGACATTAAGGGAGGAACATAGACTGAGGGTGTTTGAGAACAGGGTGTTGAGGAGAATATCTGGACCGAAGAGAGATGAAGTGACAGGAGGTTGGAGAAAGCTGCATAATGAGGAGCTTCATAACTTGTACTCTTCTCCACATATAATTAGAATGATGAAATGAAGGTGGATGAGTTGGGAAGGACATGTAGCACGAACAGGGAGAAAAGGAGTACACATAGGGTTTTGGTGGGAAAGCCAGAAGAAAAGAGATCATTGGGAAGAACAAGGCGTAGGTGGGCGGAAAACATTAAACTTGATCTTAGAGATATAGGATGGGATGGTGTGGATTATATTTATCTGGCTCAGGATAGGAACAATTGGGGGGCCTTCGTTAACACGGTAATGAACCTTCGGGTTCCATAAAATGCAGAAAAATTCTTGAGTAGCTGCAGAATTGGCGGCTCCTAAAGAAGGGCTCAGCTCCATGAGTGAGTGAGTAAACGATGTGTGGTAATAGACTGTTGAAAAATATTAAACATTTATGGAGATCGTAGTTTTGTAGGCACTAAATTATCACAATGGCGGATATGCGATGAAAACTCGTCAGTTCATATTTTTATGGCTACAACTAATGAACCATTGAAGTTAGGCGTATGATATTTTAATTACGAACGCATGAGGAAGAGTTACTAAATAGGTCACAAATGGATATAAAACGTAAAACATGTAATATTCGAAATTGTAGAAAGAATTATTTCTCTATATTTCCCGCACCAACAATGATACATTTGTCCCATCACTTTACAAGTGTGTCGAAACTCGCAGCATAGAATTCTTTTGTAACTTTTTGAGTTTTCACAAAAATATATAAAGCAATGATAAGACCGGTGCTATATTATGGATGTGAGGGTTGGAGGCTAAACAAGAAAGAGGAATCAGTCATCAGTTCATTCGAGAGGAAAATCCTAAGACGAATTTATGGACCAATAAAAGAGAATGGGATATGGAGAATAAGATATAATAAAGAGTCATACAAATTATATAAGGAGCCAGAGATCTCAGTGACAATAAAGCTTAAAAGATTGCAATGGGCTGGGCATGTACAGAGAATGGCTAAGGAGCGTATCCCAAAGAAAATATTATACAGTACAATAGGTGGTAGGAGACATGCTAGGAAACCAAGAACTAGATGGATTGATGCGGTGGAAGAAGATGCAAAGCAGTTAATGGGCGTAAGGACCTGGAAGAGAGCAGCGCAGGATATAGAGAAATGGAGGGGCTTGATAAGGGAGGCCAAGGCCCGACATCGGGCTGTTGCGCCATAGAAGAAGAAGAAGACTATGATGAAATCAGTCTTCTGGGATGTGGCGCCGTGTAGATGTGGTGTTAACAGACGTTTCGGAGGAACGTATCGCCTCCTCGCTGAAGATGGAGACGATACGTTCCTCCGAAACGTTAGTTAACACCACATCTACACGGCGCCACATCCCAGAAGACTGCTTTCTTCATAGAACTCTTTTGACTCTTTTCTCAGCCACTTCTGCGCCTTCATTTTAACCTCTTCGTCATCAGAGAAACGTTTGCTACCAAGGTGGGTTTCTGGCGAAACAAACTGATGGAGGTCAGTAGAGGCCAATTCCGGGCTGTGAGGCGAATGTTCAAGAAGTTCACACTGTAGTTCTTGAATTCTCTCCTGAGCTGCTCGGGCTGTATGAGTTCATGCTGGACTACTCCTCTTGCCAGTTAGCCTTGACGTTACTGCAAACTGTGGCCGCGCAATAGCTCAGGCGGTTAGTCGCTGGCTTCCCACCGCGGCAGCCCTTGTCCGATCCCGGGTCTGGTAAAGTAGGATTTACATTTACATAAATACAGTTAGAAGCCACTATTACAGTACATGTTCTGAAAG
>NW_019738958.1:434930-445452 GCF_002891405.2 Cryptotermes secundus | reverse complement strand
AGGAGCGCAGACAAACAAAAAAAAAAAAAAGAGAGACGACGACACGCACCGGCTTGGTTCACGAAGTCCAATAGAATCTTAACAAACAAACTATAAATATTTTATATATTGGTAGAGCCGCTGTAGTTGTAAAGACTTTAGATTTTACATCCAATTGTATATTATTTATATTGTATGTATATATTTTAACTTTTAGAACATGTACTGTAATAGTGGCTTCTAACTGTATTGATGTAAAGGTGTCCTTCTGAAGATGGTCTCTGAAGACCGAAACATGTAAGGGCATGAATAATTGAAATAAGAAAATCTTAACCAGTCACACTGGACGGAACTACTTAACTTTTCATAAAGTCATAGTAGTAATTATAATGTTATGAATGAAATTTTCGCAAGGCATTGTATACCTCCTTTTTTACTACAGGTATATATCTTGCATGTTAACCTAGGAAAATGTACAAAGTTTAAAGATAAATCCATTTTCTGAATAATATATATTACTCTGAATTTCAAGTAATAAATTTTTTTATCAGTTACTTTTAAATGCGAAATATTAGAAAGGCAATTTATTCATATTACGACGAAAGAAGTATTTAATCATATTTTAGTTTCTTCTGCAATAAAAATAATCCTAAATAGAGTGTTATAGGCCAGGCTTTGACAATCATTTTCCTCATATTGGCGCCATTATAGAGGTAAACAGCAGAAAAAGTATTCGACCTGGCCTCTTGCATGATAGGTCTTATGTATTTTCTTGGCCTTTAATGCTGAAGAGTAGAATGTGCAAATATGTGCAGTTACACCAATGATTCGCAGACTTTGTGACGTTGAACACTTGAACGCTGAATGATTGAACTCTATTGAACTGAACTAACTTCCAGGCGAACATAATATAGATAAACGTCTCAAACAGTTCATGCATTAGTCTGTTTATCCGTTGACACGAAACGTGCTTACCGACCCGTTGTCCAGCAATGGATCATTCCCTGTCTGTTCGTTGCAGCGAGAACGTGTTTGGCGAGCCGTTGGATAGCAATGGACTTTTTTTAAATTCGCTTAGTGGAGGGTGAAGTCCAGCTGGGTCCACTCGGCATGGCGGCCATTGATTGGCCTATTGTAGCCTGCCCCGATTGATTATGATGATGGAGAATTTGGTGGAATGAAAATTGGCAGAGGAAACCGAAGTACTCCGAGAAAATCAGCCTCAGCGCCAATTTGTCCACCACAAATCTCACTTGACGAGACCCGGGATCGAACTCGGGCAGCCGAGGTGGGAAGCCAGAAACTAACCGCTTGAGCTATGGCACGGCCTTAGTAATGGACTTCCGTTCTGGCTGCACTATTCTGATTTTCAGGCGTCATATCATATTATGTTAGCACCTAATAAACGAGCCAACCAACCAACCAACCAACTAACGTAGCATAGAATAATTGCAATCCTCTCAAGGCCACTATAAACCTCTCCTTCTTACATCCATTCAGGCTTCCTCTGTCCAACATAGGGAGTCTCTTCGTTCCAGTTGCGTGACCCGTATGAAATCATATTTACATGTAGTTTATTTAGGAAGGTAAAGTTTTGAACCGGAGAATTGGCTAGCTCCAGATTACGCTTCTCTGTGATTTGATGCAGTGCAGCATTGTAGAAAATTACAATCATTTCGGAGAAATATACTATTTCCACCTTCGCTATAACTCTTCTACCGTGAAAATGGAAGCAGTAGTTTCCTCCGAAACTTTGGTACCTGTCTACCAAACAACAAGTGACCATAAAGTCACATTCCAAAAGAACGTGACGTGAGTATTCACAACTGTGACAGCCTCAAATTTCGGCATAGCTATTCCTTGCTATAATCAAGTTCTCAGTGTTCGAGAGTTTTCGAAAAGAAAGACACACATTTCTCTCAACACGAAAATACGGTGGGACTACTCAGTTTTTACTTTCATGTACACTGCGAAACTCATTATGGTCTCTCTCTTCGCATTTCACAGACATTAATTTCGGTTTCTCAGCCACTCAATATATGTATGTATATATATATATGTCGAGATGAATCAGGCCACAAAAGCCTTAGAGGTACAGCGATCCATGCCAGTCGATGGCAGTGGTGACACTTCCTGTTGTCTCACGACGTAACTCTTCACAGGTATTGTGCCAGAGTAGACTGAGTGTCTCGCCCGGTCTATTAAGTGGTTCATAACGGTGAGTTCCCCCTCGTTGGTGTCTCCACCTTATCGTGGTGAGGGGGTTTGCGTATGCCAAGGACCCTGAGAGCTATACCAGCGGTAGCGTAGCTACTGGCAGGGCCTCCCTTGCTGGACAGGTCAAAGGGCAGGCATCAGACGAAGAGAGACACCAAAAACCAAAAACTAAAAACTGATGCCGGAAGCAGCGTCATCAGCAGCGACTTGAAGCACAGAGCAAGTGATGCTCGAGATGGTTCAAGTTCGTATAGCAACAGGCGTGACCAGAGTGGTTTGAACGGCTGTTGTACTGCGATGTGGAAAGCAAATGGAAAAACTACCACATTACCACTTTTCCTGGATAGTCTCTTTCCAAAAACAGAAGATCGCATTAAGAGGAGAAACTGTTTTGGAAGAGACTGTGGACCTGTCGTCTGACAGATTACTGATGAATGAATGAATGAATGAACGGTGAGTTGGTCGGAGCGTGAAGCTCTAGTATCCAAAATTATAATGTTCGTTTATTTCCAGTCTTATTCCAGGCAGTACTTAATGAAGCATCGTTGCACGGGCAGACGTGTGTATTGTGTCCGTAGGCTTCTTTCGCTCTCAGACTGTCCATGATTTCTCAAGGTCAATTACTACTGACGGAGCTGTTTAATGGGAGAATAATTACTTAAGAATTTTAAAATTCCGGTTCTGACTCATTAGCAAGTAAGAGAAGGTTATACCAATGAAATGCATAACGAAAAAGGAGAAGCTTGTGTACGTCTATTTTGGACCAGCTTGTAATTTAGACCTCTCGCTTTCCAGAAATACAATAGGAACACACTGTAAAAGGCATTAGCAAGGTTTTGCTCAAGGACTCTTTATATCTTCAATTATCCCTATTCTGGCGCGTGAAGTTCTAGCCGAAAGAAGTATAGAAACTAGTTCCTAGTTTTCTTTATAGTTTGCCCTCTCATACAGCGCTGTGTTCTGGATAGTATTCTACATAAAGGTCGATTGATAACCAGACCAAAATACCTGCACTACATCTGGACAAGTCGTGTGAGAACCTTGTGTGCGCATTTTATTACGGTAGTACGCCACGTTTGCCTTTGTAAATATCCTTGTAATTAGGACCACAAGAAAACCCGTAATTTGGTTCAGCGGTCCAACTTACAGGAAGTGTTACGAGTGATGTTATTTTCAACGTGACAATGAAATTGCAATGTGTCTATAGAAAATGCAAATAGGAGTATTTGTAACGAGCAGTTTGAACTTACATTGCTTAATCCGTTCCCCTTATACCTTATGGTGACGAGGTTGTTTTTACATTGTGATTATTTTACAGACGGCAGGATTCCTTGGACGAGTGATCAGCTCATCACAAGGCCTCTACCTCAACACAGGACAACACAAACACAAAATAAACACATACACATACCAAACATCCATGTTTTGTGTGGGATTCTAACCCACGATCCCGGCTTCCGAGCAAGCGAAGACAGTTCATGCCTCAGACCGCTCGGCTACCGTGGCCAGCCTGAACTTATGAAGTCTCCAAAACACCAAGTTAGTTTGGAATGTGTGGTTCTTGGGCTCTATGGAGTGTCATCACAAAATGAGTTTGCGGCAGGCAGAATTAACGCTAGTGACTAGAGTTTCTGTGTTCAACAAAGTCGTACTGCGTGCGATTCTTGGTGTGCTGGAGAACAGTGTCTATGAAAATAAAATAATACCTCGAGGGTTGTCAATATGGACAACAGCTCGCACACAGTCGTATAGCGCACTTAGGAACTCATGGCAGAAAGAGGCAAATGTCGAGTTTCTGCCATATCATTGTGAGAACGAGGAAAATGTAACTGTTGTGTATGCTGTATGCAGTATGTCTTCCAGCGGACTCCAGAAGTGGAGGCTACCTTCTAAACAGCCCCTATTCTTGATTACCTGCAGCAGAAAGAGAGATTATACTTTGATGCAGAAGCAAGCAACGTCGAGATTGGAGGAATTCCTTCTCAAGCACAGGAGGACAGACACGACTAATAGTCTACTACAGCAAGACGCTGAGAAGGGCCAAGAGAAACTACTGCTTAATCCAAACGAAATTATTTGCACTCGCGAGGACACTGGAACATTTCCACATGTATTTCTAAGGACAAGAGTTCCACCAGCATACCGACCGTACTGCGTTAACGTGGCTCATGAATGTTAAGAACCTATTAGAACAAACCGCGCGCTTCACTTCCGAACACCGTCAAGGCAGGAAGCACATCAATGCCCACTGCCATAAATTCGAGGAGCAGGAAGGCGTGAAGGAGGCACGAGCTATTGAAGCTGCAGCAGCACAAAGCTAGAATTCAGCCGTTTTGAGAACAGAAGTACTGAACGGCCAGGACATTGTGATTATTTTGGAGGAAACAGAGACCAGGCAGTGCCCAGAATATAAAGACATCGTCCACCGCAGCACCACGCACGAAATTCACTGGGCCCAATGGAAAATACCTCATTATGAGGAATGGCATACTAAAGCACCACCAGGAATCCGCCGACGGACGACATAAAATAGGCCAGATAGTTCTCCTGTGAAGCAAACTCAGCGACAGGCTGACTGATCTACGTAGTAGGCCGCTAGAAGGTCCCTTGGATGTCGACAAAACCCTGAATAAGATCCGACAAAAGGACTATTGGCTCCAGGCAAGAAGTGATATTAAGAACTTGTGCCGGCAGTATGATACCTGTGCAGCAAGCCGCGGGCCCCGGAATAGAAACCGGTCCAAATGCATCAGTAGCATGTCGAGACGCCGTTCGAACGGATAACCATCGATATAGCACGGCCCTCCAGATGGAGCAACCAAAGAACTCGTTACATCCTGATCGGTATGGATTGTTTTACATATTGGCCAGAAGTCTATACTGTTCCCAATCAAGAGACCTCGACAGTGATGGAAGAGCTAGTTACCATCATCCTCTGCCGCTCCGAAGTACCGCGGGATATACATAGTGACCAGGGCCATAACTTGGAGTCCCGTCTTATATGGGTGGTTCTGCAACGCATAGGAGTGGACAAGACACGTATCACGCCCTTGTACATGAAGTCGAACGCCACGATGGAACACTACATCAAAACGACCGAGGAGTAATTACGGAAGGTTGTCGCATCGCACTAGAGGGATTGGGACGTGGAATTACCCATTTTCCTCCTGGATTATAGGGCATCCACTCACGACACTACGGCCTTGACCCTAGCCAGCTTGTGTTCGGAAAAGAATTCCGACTGCCCTGCGACCTGCTATTTAGGGCACTCCAGACAAGGATCGACCCACAATCGATCACGAGGCAAATTTATTGGGCAATTAATCCATAATTATGTTCCACAAAACTACATCTACATTCAAACCTAACACTTATCTAATACAAAAGGCACAATAGATCACTGTGGTCGCGGTGCAAGGGCCAAGAAGGCCCACCCTTTATATATATTCATTCATATGTAATACAAAACCAGAGCTTAACACTCACCCCAGTCTCTTCGGTTGGATCTGTTTTTATCATTATATTAATGAATAATGGAACTTTCCGTTCAGTATACCCTAGAAAACAGACAAGTCCAACAGAATATCCATAAAATTCTAAGAGAAAATTTTGAAAAATTATTGAAGGCATGTCAACTTTCGAAGAATTGGAACTTGACGTAAACCAGGTTTCGTTAAGATCTACAACTATTATTCGAGCAATTTTTCGATCTCTTATACATTTATACTTAATCATATACAAGATAATCATATACCAACACGTGTGTGTTTAATGTAATCTAGAATTTTACTTTTATAGAAATGGATTTGTATCTGAACAGATTAACATTGCGACCAAAGATTGATCCAAAATCGGAAGTAAATCACTTTTAAACCCACGGCACACTTGGCTGCCCACTGCTATTCTGTAAACGAAAGCCGTGAGATTAACAGTGCCACCTCAGTTGTCGCGTGCTCTGTTCACAACGGTGGGTTCCAGGCCAGGAATTACTCTTTTCATTACATTGACATTGTCACAACTTAGACAATGCGAAAAGAATGTGAAAACACCGACGTACATACCTGGCGGGGATTGTGTGTGGTTTAGGCGTGTTCTGCAGCCATGCGTGGGTGCTACCGGGTTACTCGGTGTCCGCCCGCCCACGTCAGAACCTGGTTAGGCAAGTTTTCCAACAAGGAAGCGGTTACAAACAAATTTGAAGTACATACTTTCAACTGTTCCTTTATCCGAGATGCCTTTTGGAAGACAGACGGAGTCAGAAGAAAATTTTAACCTAAACCCAAAGAGGAAAAGCACAGTTAAGACGGAGGGGCCAACATACTCTTCAAGAGGACGGAGCAGATCGCATACGGCCTAATCCATGTAGACGATGTTGCTGATTTTGGAGATTCGACTATATCCCCTTCCTCAGGTTAAAAACCTTCTGTTGGAACCAACGAATGGAGGTAGTTCCCTGTCTCTACTGTTTAGACCGAATGGAGTAAGATTCTTACCTGGAGACGAAGATAAATTTCATTCTCCGAAACGTTGTTTTTATAAAAATTAGGACTATGGAATAATGCCCAAAAAGCTGATAATTATAATATTGTAACGTGTTGCTGGTTACTGAAGACGCCGTAGAGATCGTTAATTGGTTTATTCAACAACCTACAAGTAACGGCTACAATTAATTATTACACAGTTGCGGGGTTTCACACTTTATAACCATAATCGCATTAATCTGTTAACACTGTTGTGGGGTTCCACGATTTATAACCCTATGCGCAAATCAGTTCACTCTGTGTTCAGTAGTCTACACGTTGACAGTAGGGGAGCTAGGTATCACTGTGTCACACTCTCCCAATTACACAATCACACACACGTCCGGATCTTCTTTCCGCGACGGCTGCTATACTCCAACAGTAGTCGGCTGACTGGAGAACTGTTGATAACACACTCGGCGACTGTTACGTTACAACTCGGCGACTGCCCACATTACAACTCGGAACTGTCTTCGGCGATGGCCAGGTTACAACTCGGCGTCTGTCACAGTACAACTGACTGGTAACTGCTGTTCAGTTCCCTTATATATCCGCAGTGGTGCCTGTTGCGTGCCACGTCAGTGTAGGAATCATTGCCACGTCATCCTGTTGCGTCACCGTTACGTTACCGTGCGGAGGAGGGGGAGGGGAGCGCTGACTCACCCGCCACGTCACTGCTGGTGGGGGGGGTTCTCCTTTGCGCAACATGTCACAATATTATAAATAATGTGCCTTAAAGTGAGTATTACATTCCTATAACAAAAAAATTTGATTTGCAGGTTACAATATTAGAAATAATTTATCTTGTAGTGAGTATTACATTCCTATAACAAAACAACTTGATTCGCAGGTTAAAAGATGCATATGTTACAGACTGTTTAGAGAAAATAGGCCACAGTAACTAATTCTTGAAAATAAGAAACTACTGATAAGGTAATTCATGGAAGACGGAGCAGTTAGCACAAACGGCAGCGCATATTCTGGATTAGGGAACTATTCATCTCAAATTTAAGTTAGATCATTAGTTCCTGTAAACGAATTTTGCTTTGTTTTCCTCAATAACAAAAAACATATACTTCTATGTTATAGTGAAATGACGATTCTCCTATCGTTGCGTGCGTATTCTACGGCCTTCTTACGTCTGTCGACGTTATTTAACTTTCCAATTTGTACAGCATTATTAAATTGTCTACAAGGAGACCTGTTTTTGGACTGAGATTTTCAGATTTGTTTTTCCCGCATAAGTTTCCAGGTACAACACAACAAAAACGGTCACGTGGCACACCAAATAAGCCGACAAGTCATGCTGCAATCGCTCCACCCCACGAGACCTGCGTACCTGTTTATTTGCACGGTTCAGTTCAAGGACTAAAACGCAATTTCTAAGGTTTTACTTCTCACGAATTATTCGAGTTAGGTTAGTTAAACTTCAGGCGTTTACTTATGTCTAGCACAATTTAGCAAAACCTTTCTCTCTTCAAAATATACACCAGAAGCCGAGAAATTAATAGATAATATTAGAGTTTTCATATTTTCTTTTGACATTTCTTTTAACTTGGCTAGATGAAAATCCGCTGAACAAATTGTGCTCAAACTTGGCACATAAGTTTCATATTACGCCTGAAAGTGACTGTTGGAGGCTCAAACCACACCTTATTAGCGTGTCCTCATCATGGGAGAAAATTTCAAACGGGCTACTCGTAGTACACCGCCATTAAATGAAACGTAGCTTCTATCCAGTGGATTTTCGCCAATAATTGTAAAATTAAAAGAGTCAACATGACACGCAAAGCAACGATAAGTACCTCTCAATTTACTCAAAGTACACGTATAAATTAAATATCTTGACAAACACAAACAGTATTGCTCCTCTACCAGGAGGGAAGGCTCTGTCTAAAAATACAAAAATAGAAATGTTGATCTTAAAGTCCTGATATCAGACTAGCTCCACATCTTGTGAATCCTTTGAAATTGTGAGTTCTGGAATCATTACAATGAGCTCATTAAATTAGGGCTTCTGAGATCCATTTGGCAGCATTTCAGAGGCTGCTGGTTTAATTGGAGCCGTCGGTGTTCTGGCCAATGTACACCGAAATCATGAAAATATTATCTCATTAAGCGAGACCAGTTTTTCAATGCAAAACGAGTAACAGGACGAGTTCTAGTGTCTGACGCTATGAACTGTTTATGTTAGACGAGATACTAATATGGAACAAAATGGAATCTTAGAGATTTTATTTCGGAGGAACTGCCTGGAATACAGCAATGAAATCTGAACACTTTACTTACCTACACTGCATCTCAGTTAAATAATTCCTAGCTTTAGATAATATATTAGTAAAAAGAAACAAATATTAAAAATAATAATTATTAGAACTATAAAGCCGAAATAGCTCAGTCGGTACAGTAACTAGCTACGGACTGGATGGCTGAGGAGTCCCGGTAGGGTCGAGATTCCAATCCACCTCATCCAGGCCGGTTCTGGGCCCACCAAGCCTCCTATCCAATGGGTACTTAGGACTTTTCCCCGGGAAATGAAGCGGCAAGGGCGTGAAACTGTTCACTAACCTACAATTAATGCTGAAGTCCAGAATATTTGGATCTACAAAACCGCTCCCCCATACTTTTTCATTGCGTAATTCTTTGTAATTCATTCTGAATTGGAACAGGTTAGAGAGCCTAATGGGTTAGAGTAGAAGCAGAATTAGAACTACTTGTATTTATGACTTCCTTTTTAATATCTGTGCTAATGTCTGAAAGGAGCAGTAGAAGCGCGTGTTCCAAACAAATATACTTCTAGGTACTATACATGAGTTGTTGTCTTTCATGGTAATGTTTGACTACATAAATACTAATATATTATTTTCCTTACCAAGAGACAAAAGACATACAATTATTATTTTGCTGGACATTATCCATCATCCTGTCTATTCCAAAAAACAGTCTAGTTTCTATTAAAAACACAACGTTTCGGGAACTGGAATCTGTCCCCGTCTTCAGGTAAAACCTACTCAGTTGGGTCCAATAGACAGAGCTAGCCCCTATCTCCGGACTGCTATGCCGATTTCCGAAGGAATTCATAAAAGAAACACAACTTAATCCGTCTGTGAGAGCTAAGAGATTTTGAAGCTAACATAATTTGAGGCTTAGCCCAAGAGAAAAATATCTTGAATGAAATCATCCCGGGAGAGAAGCAATACTCCTTGTGGTATACAAGCACAACAAAATCATCTGTGGGAGCTAAGAAATATTGAAGATATCCTAATTTGAGGCTTAGCACCAGAGAAATATCGTGAATGAAATCATACCGGAAGAGAAGCAATACTCCTTGTGGTACCAACATATGAAACAAATAGTTACCCAAACCAACTACACTTGACGTCGCTGTAGTCTCTTGATTTCTGCTGTAATGACAGGGGCCCAGATGGGAGAGATATCCACACTGGGTTGACTGATTGGATGGTCCAGCAGAGACATGTGGGCTGATTCCTTGTATCTTCTATATGTGGTGTTGGGTTCGATCTGCAAGACCTTCGCTTCATTCCAAAGAATTTTGTGATCTTCCTCGTATGCATGTTGGGCCAATTTAGACTTTTCCAGCAAACCCTGTGTCATATTATATTTGTGCTCCTTAATGCGTACTTCTAGGGGTCTGCTAGTTTCACCGATGTAACATCTGCCGCAGTCGCAAGGGATGCTATACACACACTGCTTCGTTTTCTGGGCATCTCTACTGGGTCCAGTTTTCATTAATGTCCCCCGGAGTGTATGTTTCGTTTTGAAGATTGTTCTAAGCTGAAAACGAT
>NW_019738958.1:382375-432706 GCF_002891405.2 Cryptotermes secundus | reverse complement strand
TCATTCCGTATGTCAAGGGTATCGCCGAGAAATTCAGACGCATCGGGAATCGTTTTCAGCTTAGAACAATCTTCAAAACGAAACATACACTCCGGGGGACATTAATGAAAACTGGACCCAGTAGAGATGCCCAGAAAACGAAGCAGTGTGTGTATAGCATCCCTTGCGACTGCGGCAGATGTTACATCGGTGAAACTAGCAGACCCCTAGAAGTACGCATTAAGGAGCACAAATATAATATGACACAGGGTTTGCTGGAAAAGTCTAAATTGGCCCAACATGCATACGAGGAAGATCACAAAATTCTTTGGAATGAAGCGAAGGTCTTGCAGATCGAACCCAACACCACATATAGAAGATACAAGGAATCAGCCCACATGTCTCTGCTGGACCATCCAATCAGTCAACCCAGTGTGGATATCTCTCCCATCTGGGCCCCTGTCATTACAGCAGAAATCAAGAGACTACAGCGACGTCAAGTGTAGTTGGTTTGGGTAACTATTTGTTTCATATGTTGGTACCACAAGGAGTATTGCTTCTCTTCCGGTATGATTTCATTCACGATATTTCTCTGGTGCTAAGCCTCAAATTAGGATATCTTCAATATTTCTTAGCTCCCACAGATGATTTTGTTGTGCTTGTATACCACAAGGAGTATTGCTTCTCTCCCGGGATGATTTCATTCAAGATATTTTTCTCTTGGGCTAAGCCTCAAATTATGTTAGCTTCAAAATCTCTTAGCTCTCACAGACGGATTAAGTTGTGTTTCTTTTATGAATTCCTTCGGAAATCGGCATAGTTGTCCGGAGATAGGGGCTAGCTCTGTCTATTGGACCCAACTGAGTAGGTTTTACCTGAAGACGGGGACAGATTCCAGTTCCCGAAACGTTGTGTTTTTAATAGAAACTAGACTGTTTTTTGGAATAGACAGGATGATGGATAATGTCCAGCAAAATAATAATTGTAACAATTTACCATCATCACAAACTTTTAGACAAAAGACAACTGAAACGGCTATCAAAGAGACTATTTCAGAAACTGAAATGCTGTGAACAAAACCAGTGATGGGAAATGACGTCATATTTTGGCACTAAAGAAAAGTGGTTACACAGAATTAGAAATTTCTTTTCGCTGCAGTTCCGCATGCTTGGTACACACATAAGTTTTTGTAGTGCTGGTACGAATTAGCTAGCGCTTTGATATTCACAACTTGAGGTACTTAAAAAATTACTGACAGTACTGAAATTAATATCAATATTTTTCTTCCATTGTAGGGCATCGCTGAATTAAGTCTTTAATGTTTCAAGGGTTTGTTTATTTTATCTCTTTCGAGGACATGATATTTGGACACATCGAAAGGTAGGAAGTGAATTCAACAGTAATTATTAGGAAAGAAATTTAATTACGCCTTAATGGATTAAAAATTATTTGCAAGAATTTTACGAGAAATGAAAAAAACTCCATGTGTACTAATTATTGAGTGAAGTGTGAAAAACATATGCAGAATCTGGGGTCAGAAAAATTCTGTTTTGTTCTACTGTATTCATTTCGTAACACCAACTGGGCGCTTAAAGGAACGAAGCTGTGTTAGCAGCAGAAGCATACACAAACTAAGGTTTAATTCACCGTCAGGGAGTGTTACCTCGATCACCTGCTTACTGAGACAACGGAAATGACCAACAGAGCCAGCGTACGAGTGTGACTGATCTACTCTTTTCCTTGCTTTCTAACATTAATGCACTTACATGTTATACAAGTTACATTTTCCTATTTTCTGGGAGATATTGCATAATAATTGATCTCTGAGTCAGGAAAATAATTATTAATTCACCCTTAAGAAAGACTTGCTCCCGTATTAGAGAAGTCAGTCAGGAATGAAAATTTTCTTTGAGGCTCTGCTCGTGAATGCAAAAAGTCTGCCTAAGACCAAACAAATATAAACATATAGGCTTAGGAAAGCCTTTCAACCACGAGTGCGACATTCTGTGTTTCAGGACTGTAAAAGCAGTGATCTTCCAGCGATTTAAATTCATCTTTGACAATTATTTCCTGCGTTTATTCGCAGGATATTCTTCACTAAGCTACCTTTGTTGTAGCTACAGGAACAATCTTTTACGCTCCTGAGTTATAAATATAATAACGGATTTTGATAATACGATATTATCACTTGAAATTGATTCTCATGTGGGCCAGCTGCTGATATGCTCGTAGGCATTAAGCAATCCAAGTTCCTTGCAAAAAGTGAGTAAAGAAAAATGGTTTCACGAGGGAAAGTGAAGTGTAACTCTATATGCAGGCTAATGAACTCAGCCTTCATGTAGCTGAAACCAGTAACTGAGGTCATGTGAAATATGACATCAATTTTCAGAGCTGTCGGCCCTCTTTTTTTATTATTCGAACTTTACTTTCAATTGGCACGTCCGTTCGTAAACTCACGTACATCTCTTGGAGTACAGTAGTTGCTTACTCCGTTCCTTGTATTTAGTGTTATTAAATGAAAAAGTGCTTCAAATAAGTGTTCTTTCGAAGTACAACGAAAGAACAGCTAAGCTAGAAGTTCAGAAGAGAAGTAATATATTTTCACGATGTATGGGACGTGACTAATAAAATCGGGGTTTAGATTGGATGATTGTATTTACTGATAACTCCATGTCAAGTCACTCGTAATCACAAAAAATTACAATAACTCACAATGAATCGTCAGCCGAATTGATCAATTCTAATCTGGCCTGATCTCTTTCTAGTCTTATCTAATCTACGATTTGCTCCATTCTAGTCTGTCATTTGCTGCCTTCTCCTGATCTGTCAGAGTCAGAGTTACTTTACGACGGGCGGTTTACCGCCAATCACTTCGTCTTGGCCATAATCCCTTTGAGACTCACGACCAGTAATTTTATTTTCCAACTGAATTCTTGCAGTTAAAGTAACATCCCCTCAGACGAGAGATTTGGATCTGTCGTTTACAGTTACTGCTGGCTCTCGCCAGCTCAGTCATTCTCAGATCCAAGTCCAACGGGACTCATGACCATATTTTACTGTCTCAGGTTCGAGACTCCATCTAACTGGAGGGTCAGGTACCTATATTTATATCCCCCAGGAACAGGGTGACCTGTTTATACCCCCAGGAACTGTGTTCCAACAGAAAACAACTTTCATTTCCGTACTGAAGGAAAAGTCTGTGTATCACACAACGACGGGCTGGTTTCTGAGAATCCATCTCCATGGAAACGTGTTTATCACTCAGTGACGTGCTGATTTCCAGAAATGTATCTCCATGGAAACGTGTTTGCCGACTCGTTCCCCAGCAATGGATTTACGTGTCACAGCAACGTCCATATCTCAATTCAGATTTCTTCATCAGTTTAGAAGTATTCCAACTCATTCATACAAACAGTGAAAGTCAATGACAAATATCTGGGGAGATATAATATCGTTAGATGTTCCGAACTTCTCGAATATAATTTAGAAATTTGGCGCAATCCGGATGTTAATAATTTTAAACAACAAACAAAAATGTTATATAATTATTCGTCTCTCACCACACAAAATGCAACATGACTACCATTTTATTTGTCGTTCGAATTAGAGGAAAGCATTTATTAATTTCGCATGGTTATTGTATTGTCACTTTTCACACTTTAATACGGCAATTAAACATAATCCAAATATTTAAAAAGATCAGATATTCCCATATGAGAGTTTATACAGCGAGGAACTAAATCTAAACTATTATAAAATATAAAACAATTCCGTCCAGTCACACTGGACGGAATTGTTTTATCTTTTATATTATTGCTAGTGTGGCGGACAAGAAAGAAACAAATCAAATAAATCTAAACTATGTTTCTTTTTGGGGGGGCAGCTCAGATAATAGCTCCTACTAATTTGCATGAAGATACAGATAAACTTTTCACCTTTTATCGTCAAATACAAAAATCTCCTGCCGAATTATACGTAGGTCGTACCGAAAGTCATGAACAAATTTTTTGCATGCAACCTGGGAACAGCAGACGAAAAAGAGTATTGTGGTAGGTGGAACCAGCTGTTGTGTTAACCTTGAATATATTGTGACGTCAATAGCTTGCATCACGTGACCAATATCACTCCTAACAAAATGGTCGACAACCATATGTCGTTTCGCCAGCGTACTGTCATCAATTACTTGTGAAAGAGGAAATCCCTGCTGCAGATATACAGATAAAGGTGGAGCAACGGTCTGGATGGAATGACCACAAAAGGATTATCGGAATACGTTCTTCAGGCTAAATTCTAGAGCCTACGACCGAGTAAGACTGGAAAAGACAAAATGACTGCATCAAGGCCTGATTTCTTATACGGCGAAGTGAAGAAAAAGACGAGGGAGAAGGAACATGAGCAGAAAAAAGAAGAAAGAGGGAAAGTGAAAATTTTGAGTTCTACATAGGAGTCCTTGTGTTTTATTTCTATGCTCTCTGTACGGTTCCACAGATTTTAACGAGGTTGATATCTGGTTGTCTACTGGTAAAACAACACAGAAATTACATCATCGCAGTTATGTATGTTACTTTTCCTTCCAACGTACAACGTTATAAATATCTTAAATATTATGGGGAAACGCCCATGAATGGCAGGTCTTGAAAATACATCTCACAATTTACTTCAACATGCGTCCAACTTATGTTCACATCTTGCCCTTTTTATACGAAGTATACGTAATTACCTGTGCATGAACTGATTCAAAGTTGTATGTGATTATGTGTAAACACTTGCGAAATCTCAGCAAAAATTTTGAAATTGCACTCAATAAAGGACGATGACTGCCGATGTCAGAGCTGCGCAGTCTCTATAAATTGGGAGCCACAAACAAAACGTCCTAATTACGCTAAGAGGCAATGGGCGTTTGTCTTACTATTGCAAGGCATAATAATTTTAACATTCAGTGAAGTATAATAATAATAATAATAATAACAGTAATGTTTGGGGCACGCGGTAGCGTAGTTGGTTGAGGCCCTATGCTAAAAGCCGGAAGGTCGCGGGTTCAAGTCCTGATGGGGTGGATTTTTTCAATTGACCTATTCCTTCCAACCTCATTACGGCCTTGGGGTCTACTCAGCCACTAACAGAAATGAGTACCAGGAATGTTCCTGGGGGTAAAGGGCTGCCTGCGCCTAAGGCTGACAACTTTACCGCCATCTCTGAGATGATTTGTATGGAGAAAATATGAGAGCCTCGACGTCTCACAACCCTATGGGCCTGCATGGTCTGTTAGAGGCATAGCTTTACCTTTGTTTAATATTAATGTCTAATATATTTGTAATTGGAAGTAAGATCTGATAGTGTTTAACTATTTTACAATCTAGGCACAAGTTTAGCGCTCTAGTTTGTGAGCTAAACTGAAGTATTTGGTTTTTCACAGTCTGACTCCCAGGATCTACGTAAAGAGTAACTTGAAAATATTGTGGCAATCTTATGCAGTGTGTACAAGAATTTGAGCAATTGAAGAATTCAGGAATAAAAAACGTCTTTTGAGAGACTTGAGGTTATGACTGCTGTGGCCTTGAAGAGACGGTACGCCATGTAGTCTGTAGATGTTTACCGATATTTCAGACGAACATCCTACCGCATGAATACGTTAAAAAAAGATTTTATATCTAGATATTGTGGCATATTTACCTGATCTTTTATACCTATTTTAATTCCCTAATTTTGAGAATGAAAGGTAGACACAATCCTTTTAAAATTAGAAGACAAAATTGACTATTAAATAGACTCGTCTTTAAATGGGCATATTTCATTTACTTCCGCACTTCTGTGATTTTGTTACACATCCGATGAAAATCTCTCTCAAGAAATATGAAATTTTATCAGTTAACATTTTCCAAAAATTTAAGAACACTTTTACACATTATTTTCCTTTCGTAATATCAATAATATGTGGATTTTGGGTTCAATGAACGTAGATGTAAAAGGTATATACATGCAAGTGAAGAAATCGATCTTGTAGAATATTCATGTAACATCTCGTCGAGATCAGTTTTCATTCAACAGAACTTATCACTGTTTTGGTTGCAAGTGATAAACGATTTCCTTCAATTGGCATCTATGGCACTGATATGCTTAATGCTATTCCTCACAACATATCTCCAGGCTTTTTCAGCAGTTTTATGTAAAACAAATATAATATGATTATATGAATATGGATCTTGGTTTACGTTCAAATCTGTTATCATTGGACGTGAAGTCTGGGCATGGTATCAACAAACGGGCACCAACCGTATACATAAAGAATTCCGTCTTATGTGTTATGGCGCCGTGTAGATATTGATTAATCCTACGTTTCGGAGGAACATATCGCCATCATCTTCATGTTATAAATATCCGCGAGCGAGGAACCAAAGTTGAGCAGGTGGCTGCAGACTCAGTCGATATGTTCCTCCGAAACGTCGATTTACACAATATCTACACGGCGTAACATCCCAGAAGAAAACATTCTTCATAGTCACCGCCGTGAAAACCTCAGATCTTACGTATAAATAAACATTTACGTTGCCAACTTCTGTTGTTTTGATTGCACACTTAGTGACATGGAGATATTTGAGATCGAAAATGGGGAAATATTTAATTAGCATTAAAAAGTTGTTTGATGGGCACAGGAAACCTCTGCAAATCATGAGATCGGTCGGGGGGAAAATAATACAAGAGGGGTCATTGGTAGTGATACAATTTGGGACCCACTGTTTAGGATAATGTTATTTTGTACGAGATGCATTTCGTAAAGACACACATATTTCTTGGTGTCACTTTCATATAACGTATACTAGAAACATGGTAGGAGCTCAAATTCTGTAAATAGTATCCCTCCTCAAGACTCTAAATAATTATTACATTAGGGTCTATCGAAACGGCACATGAAGAATGATTTCAAAATAAAGAATAAATCGAATCTCTCCTACAAATTATCTGCATGAATGGTATTCGTGGTGAATGTGAAAATTTTGAGCCATGTTTGACAAGTCTTATTGGAACTGATGCAAAAAAGGGATAATTGTTTTACATGTGTATTAACTTATGAACACTTGCAGCCTCGGAGCAGTGAGTAAGACATTCAGTTCTTTTTTTAACGTCGCTGATAGTGTCGAGGCTCTAAGTTGATGATTACTGAATACTGAGGAGGAGGTGGAAGGAAAATTTCCTGGGGAAACCGAAGCAATAGGAGAAACCTGCCTCAATATCCATGCAAAATTTCACATGACCTCATCTGGAATCAAACCCGGGCCGCTGCAGTGGAAATCCGGCGACTAACCGCCTGAGCTATGACGTTGCCCACTAGAGCAGTTAAAGGGAAGTGTATTCGTTGTTATTCCCAGAAATCCTTATTACGTAATCAGTGCATTTCCTTGAATTTATGACGTATATTATGGTCTATCCTGTACCTATAGACGTGGTGTTGAGTCTAACTTCTTAGAAGCCACGCACACTGATTATGGGTTCTGCGACTTACGTCACGAATAATAGGTGTCTGCATCGCTCACCTGTTTATTTGCCTCTAGAGAACGCACCCAAACCACCTCAGATGCTGAAGCACAGATATGTAGAGTTTCCCACAGTACTGCTCGGATACTACTGAGGTAATTCGCAGCAACCATCTAACACACTGAGAGTGGCATAAATCTCTCCCCTCCAGACTTTTACACGGCCAGCCCCGTGGTCCCGTTAAAGGTTAAGATACTATTCGGAAACACTGATATTAAAACCAGTTTCAATGAAACCAAATTATGAATACGATCTGGTGGTTACCGTATGTTACAACTTGATTTTTTTGTGATGTTATACGGGCCAAATATTATTTTATTGCTGGTTAATACACTTGCCAAAGTTGATTTTAATGCCATTTTATTTAATGCATAATCGAGTAATTTTATCGTATAACGTAATTTTTAATGTTTAAATATTATTGTCGAAAATTTCGTTCGTGTGTCAGAGCACTTCATTTTATATTGTCACGTGTATTAGTGACTTGTAGACGGGGTTTGGATTGGTGAATCGATTTATTGGATATTCACTAGTCTTAACTACAATTAATAATACAACTCTCAATATTATTTCAACTATAACACATAAATAACGCCTGCTTACACCAGTCGTTGCTAAGTAACGAATCTCCACAATGGCTACGCTTTTACAATGCCTTCACTACCCGTTTCCTGGAAACAGATTTATAACACAGGAACTATAACAGTTTCATGAATTACACACTCCAAATATTATATATAAAATCTTTTCTTTTCAGCTATATTCTTGCAACTAAGGCTTTACTTCACAGCCTCCCGTACAGAACAGAATTCTCAACTGTACTCTGTACTGCTCTTTCCATGACGGTTTGGTGTACTTGATTCATAGCTTCTCAGCTACCACTGACTTCTTTCAAAGTCAAGTCAAAGTTACTTTACAACTGGCAGTTTACCGCCAATCAGTTCGTCTTGGCGTCAGACCCCTTGAGGTCCACGACCAGAGATTCTTTCCAAACGAACTCTTGCAGTAATAGTCCTTATGTAATATCCTCTCTGACGAGAAGATGGGTTTGTCTCTTTTTATGTCAAAATCACATTGCAAATGTCGGTCGGTCCGTCAGTCAGTATATCTTGGTGTCGAGCCCCATCTGGAACTCATGATCAGATATTTCTTGCTGTTGACATTTACGGTCTTCTTTATGTGGGGCGCCCTCCCTGACGAGAGGACGGCTCTGTCATTTGTACATGCTGCTGGCCATTTCCAGCGCAGTCTTTCTTGGATCCGAGTCCCAAGGGACTCGCGACCATATTTTACTGTCTCAGATTTGAAACGTCCCTTTTCGTCGCCTCCTACAACTCACAGGGTCACGGTGGAGGTATTCTGGAACGTCTTATAATTTCTCGGCACAAGCCACATAGAAAACCTATTCCATTCTTGTATTATAAAGCAATTGAGTAGCAATGAATTATAATGGCGTATTCCTTATTGTTGTCTGTATCCTTTGCTGCAGGAATGCTTACGGAGTCGTTGCCTAACAATGATGACATTCCTCTATTGTTATAGAAATGGCTCGTATGTTACGTTAGTTATTTTTCTCTGAGAATGCTGTTGTAGCCAGTAAGCCCTTTTCTTTCTGCCGTGTGCTAAAATAATTATGAAAAGTTTTGCGTCACCATAATCCAGCGAGGTGAGTAATAGTTGAACTACGTCAAACACAAACACGAGACCAGGCACACGCAGAGACCTTTACATTTCTAATTGTTGTTTCTAAGCAAACACTAAACACAGACGATAGTTTGGAAAGATAGTGAAGGTTCTGACCATCAATGCAAATTTAGTTAATCTTACACGCTCTCTTCTTTAATACGCTTAATACTGTGAATATTTTTCATCAACTGGAGTGTACGGTGGAAAAGAGTTTTATAAAACACTGGAAAAGAATACGAGCCCGGATAAATCAGTTGGTACAGCGACGGGCTATGAGCTGGACGGTCGGTGTTTGATTCCATTCACAGGCTCTGTGGTCCACTCAGCCTCCTCTCCAATGGGCACAGGGTGTTGGTTTCCCAGGGGGAATAAATTGACAGAAGCGTGAAGTAGACCACTGAATTCCACCCAGTGCCGAGGTCGAGAATATTAGAAATATAACTCAGCTCCCTTCATGACTAAAGAGGCAACTCCACTTTTGTTTTTTCACAAATAAAATATGGCGTGAATATAATTTCTAGATTTTTTTTTCTATAATTTTTTAGCTTCGTTCTCATTTTTAAGTTGAAGTTTCAGCATCGAACTACAAGGGGACCTCATACGGCAGTACAAATATTTTACTGGTCACCGCTGGATTTCTAGCGAGTGTCTCTTTTTTGCAACCATTTTGACATGTGGGTATAATGACATTGTACATTACCCTGTCGCGTGTAATCATTTCTTTCATTCTTACGATATATTTTTCATGCAATGTATTAATCAAGTGATCAACTTAGGCGTCAATCTGTAGCAACAATATCATAAATTTTTCTGTCTCCGTTTTATATATTACTTGATTTATTAATTATTATTTTGTTGAACGATGAAGATTAAATCCGTAAATTCCTCAATTCGGTGAAGCCACATTGCCAGTTCTTCATTTCTTTGTCCTTAATATATGACATTGAAATACATTTTATTAAGTTCTGTATTAAATGTTCGATTCCCGATGAGGTCATTGGATTTTTCAATTGACCTAATCCTTCCAGTCGCACTATGGCTCTGGGGTCGACTCAGCCTCTAACAGAAATGAGTACTAGGAATATTCTTGGGGGTAAAGAGCGGCCGGCACGTAAGGCTGACAAACTCGTCGCATCTATGAGCCGATTGTCTAGGATATGTGGGAGCATCGACGTCTCACAAGCCTATGGGCCTCCACGGCCTTTTGCAGGGATAGCTTTACATTCTTATTTGAAACATTTTTTTAAAAATAATTAGTACTTAATGCATCTGACGAAAAATTAGTTCACGTTTACATGCAACAGTCATTGCTAATTGAGTGCCGATAACAGATATGTCTGTATTACATGAATGTCACGTTCAGTGAAGAACACAAAATCGTAAATATCCATTTTTTCTGCAGTTATATGAGTACGTTTCATTCATCCATGTATCTAAATAAACGGAGATTTTGGACTATTAGTTTTCGATCAATAGACGCTGTACTCCACTCAAGGTGCAACCTCATAAACAATCAAAATATTATTCTCTATATATCCGTGCAACAGAGTAAGCCAAACCCCCTTCATCAGATTACAGCATTCTTCCATGCATATTACACGTATATCCCATTCAGACTGCTACTCTTTCTGCCAGATATGATGTTCTGGTGATACGTTTTATGAAAATAACTGTCTTCTGAGATGTGACAATGTGCAGACGGCTAGAAATGTATATATATTTCGCAGAAAGGCTTTACCTCAATCTACAAGTAGAACTGGCTTTATCCAGAAGATGGTAGTAGCGTGTTCCTCGGAAAGATTTGTAAATTTCTATAAGAATATATGGCGTCATATCCAATGAGTGAGTAATGTGCGTTTATTTAATAAACTAATATCTCTTTGAGGAAGAAGCCAACGCTTGGCATTTCCGGTTACGTAGCTCCCTATTGTTGATTCACGAAACTGAGTAGGTAAACACAATGGTGATATGTAGGATTTGTATTCCTTCCAATATCGACCACAGTCTCTGTGGAGAACTCCCATNTCTTATCGTATGCTCATTCAGTGTAACTCTATAGGCGCGTCCACATTACTTGTGCTCATGCTCATCGGGAGACTCGTCTGGCTTTTACTTGTGCTCGTAAATCTTAGTCCACACTCAGTTGCTGGCCAGGCTTCGGCGCGTGAGGATTCGTATATTTACTCGTAGTGTGTATAGGCTGTAGTCGTATTTTAATTTATTGGTTAGAGTTTTTAAATTAAAAACTAAAATTTGCTTGTCTCGTAAGTTGTCATATCGTCCATATCACTTGCGAGCATAGCGAGTCACACGAGCACGAGCACGAGCACGAGTAATGTGGACGCGCCTTAAAAAATATCTGCAGCTGTATAGATTCGTTAGATGAAATAATCAGCACGTTACATCATATGGTATAGGTACGAATATTCTTCAAGCAGCATAACAATTGATTAAAGAGAACGGCACAGAAACAGCAATTTAGTGCTGACCTCGGCATTTGAATAGCATTTATGACTTACGAGACTAATTCAAGCATTGTACTTTTTTATATCCTGGGAGTGTGAAAGTAATGTTAATTACAATGATTTCAGAGCTGGTCACTTCTAGACATCCTATTTTCTTGTGCGAACCCAGAGACCCAAATTATAGTCCCTCGGTTTGCATTCACTCTCGGAATCACACGTCTGTCATAGGTTTTGCAGATAATCCCATACATGTAAAAAAATTAATTACGTACAGTAATGTTATTATTATAAATTTTATTTACGTAAGACCAAGACTTAGGTGAATGGCTAGTATTAAAATTAATCTTAGGGAGATAGATTCGGTCCTTACCAACACATTCTATCGGGCTCAGGATAGGGACCAATGGATGGCTCTTGTAATGAACCTGCGGGTTCCATAAAATGCTTGGAATTTCTTCAGTAGCTGCCCAATTGACGGCTTCTCAAAAAGGGCTCAACTACATGAGTGAGCGAGTACAAACACTTACTTGTCTTTGTTTGTGCAGATTTTACCTTTATGATTTTTACATCTTCACAGCCAGATTCCGCATGTTATGTTGCTTCTTCATGACTCAGCTGTGACTGGGGAAGTAAAGTAAAGGTATCCCTGTAACAGGCCGTGGAGACCCATAGGGTCGTGAGATGTTGAGGCTGCCACATTTTTTAGAAAATCAGCTCACAGATGGCGGTGAGGTCAGCCTTCTGCGCCGGCCGCCTTTTACCCCCAGGAATATTCCTGGTGTTCATTTCTGTTAGAGGCTGAATCGACCTGGGGCCATAGTGTGGCTGGAGGGATTAGATAAATTGAAAAAAAATCCACCTCATCGGGACCTGAACCAGCGATCTTCCGGCTTGTAGCATAATGCCTCAACCAATTACGCTACTGCTTAGACCCCAGCTGTGGTAGGGTAGAATAATTAATTCTACAGGTAATGGAGAGCTCTGGACTCGTTTAGTTAGCACTGAAAATCTTTGCTGTAATCTAGTTTGCCTTTAGTACGAAACCCCGAAGCCAAAGTTCAAAGGAATGAACAGACGCCATAAGCATGGAAAACATTGATAAATCTTTTTCTTCCTGGTGCAGTATTAATCGGAATAGTCGTTGGCAAATAATGATAATGTCACGAAGGAATCATTTCGAATGGTAACAAAGTGTGGGCAAATAACTTGAAGTGTTCCAAGGAAATAAACATCGCCAATAAATGTTTGGAGGATGCATCCCACTTGCAATGTGGTGCAGCCCTGGCAGATCAGCAGAAGTTCCATTCACATGTCACATGAACACTTAATTCTTTTCAAGAGGTTACAGTATTACATTCAACTAACTCCTGAGGATAATGTAATTCTATTAGGCGGATAGATAATTATATCACGGAAAGTCATACTTGAAGTTCAGCGTTCGTTATTGTTGCTCCATTCTCGTTACAGAGACCGTCATTGTTACAGGTTTCTCGTTATTTACCCAAGTTCCTCCACGATAGTGTCTGAAATAAACCGTGGTCGCTTCACGCCTAATATTTCATATTTTATGTTTCACAAGCATCTTCAAATTCTTTGCTTCAGGACTGTAATCTACACAGTTCTGAGAACATCGTCAAAGAAAGAAGAAGAAGAACTGGTGACTAGACACGTTTGATTGGCATTGGCGTACATTATATTTTTTATTTCACAAAGCATAGTAATAATTAGAATTTTGCGTATTTTATATGAATAGCTATTGCTTACTTATATAATCCGTTCATCTTATACATTTACCGTGTCGAGGTTGTTTTATTTTGATAATTTTACAGACTGTATGACTCCTTGGACAAGTGATCAACTTGTCGTAAGGCCTCTACCTAAACACAGGACAACACAAACACAGAATAAACATATACATTTACCAATACATCCATGTCTTGTGTAGGATTTGAACCCACGATCCTGGCTTCCGAGCCAGTGAAAACAGTTTTAGTCCAATTGGATGCACTCGGCACGGCGGCCACTGATTGGCCTATTGTACCTGTCCCGGGCGATTATGATGATGGAGAATTTGGTGGAATGAAGATTGGCAAGAAAACCGAAGTACTCGGAGAAAACCCGCCCCAGCGCCACTTTGTCCACCACAAATTCCACTTTACCAAACCCGGGATCGAAGCCAGGCCGCTCCGGTGGGAAGCCAGCGACTAACCGCTTGAGCTATGGCGCGGCCACTAGTACATGCCTTAGACAGCTCGGCTGTCGTCACAGGCTGAATACCTGTTAAAGTAAAATAAAACAGCAGAAAACCTTCTCTCAAAAATATAATCTTCTCCATATTGTAAACTATTATTTTTCAGGAAATACTATGACCATATGATTTAAGGAGATATTTATCTAAGTCATTATATTTGTAAGGGTGTCGAAAAGCTACTGGTACGTCGCAAATCCGTGTTAGTTTTAAAATCCTCATAATAATATTTCGTTCCCATATGCCAAAATGTTTCATTACAGAATATTTCATCACGCTGTTTATGTATCTCAGAGCGGAATGACAGAGGAAACTTCTCCGATTCTTACAATCATAGAAAATAAGTCTTTTTCTTTGTCACGTTGGTCAATGACACGATAATTCTGAAGTTGTCTCTATGCACACTCAATTTTTATATTGAGAGACATGTACTGACAGGTTATTACTCAACTGACAAATCTATTAACGTGTTTTGTTCTCTGTTTATATGTAGTTATGTAACGACGGTGTAAGTAACCTAGATTATATATACCCAAATGATTTGTTCATAAAGAATAATAATGAATTGGAAAGAATGCGAAAGGAAGCAGTCATGACCTAATTTTAGGTATTGTGCCGATTTTTCAGGGGCAAAACGAGAAAGACCAAGAAAAGTCCCATGGTGTGGAGGCGAAGTTCCGGATGAGATTTGAAATGGGCATCTATCAAATACTAGTCAAAAACATAACCGCTTTACTCAGCTGCTAGATTTATGTCACTTTTCAAAGGAATTTTATTTTCACCAGTCGCTGAAATCGATATTGTCATCCAGAAGGACCAAGATTTATGCAACATAGTAAGAAGGTTTCACCGAGAAGACATCTCCCGCTCCGAAACATTCCTCTACGTCGCTCTAACAGGGCAAATCCTGCGTATTAGATAAAGCTAACACCCCAAGTAATCTAGTGGACAAAGATCAAAGACAGTGCCAACTTTCATGTCCACGTTCTACAAATTATAGTATAATCTTGCCCTATGTATGAATGTGTCTATGTGTGTAAGGGATGGGCCATAAAATCCGGCCCTCACACTGCGACTTTTAATGATCTATTGTGCTTCCCTTTTGGATTAACCCTTTATTAATCCTACACTTCGAATGAAACGTAGGACTTTGTTTATGGAGGCGTCATAAAAGTTGCTTGGGTCCATGAAGACTGACCCAGATGACGAAATCTTAAGTAAGATATGGCCTCATAATCGTATAGGATATGTGTGGCTGAGTCAATGTTTTCCTATACTGCAAAGATTATTATTTTTATTATTATTCTTAGTGGGGTGTGACTGAGTCCACTTGGTACTGCGGCCACTACTGGCCTATTGTACCATCCCCGGATGATAGATGATGATTATGGAGCATTTGGTGGAATGAAAATTGGCAGGGGAAACCGAATTACTCGGGGAAAATCTACCCCACAGCCACGCTGTCCACCAAAAATCCCACATGAGTAGACCTGGGTTCGAAACCGGGCCGCCGCGCCGGGAAGTCAGCTACTACCTACTGAGCTATGGCGTGGCCCAATCCACATAGTAATTTCATTAAAATTTTTATATAAAACACATTATGAAGCTTTCGTTGTTTCTCTGTTACTTCAACTATTTTACAAAAAGGGCACATCTTCAAGCAGCAACGGTTTCTGTTCTCTTATAACGACAGTCCAAATTGTCCTCCGAAGGAAATACTAGTTTTATTCTCCTTCATTCTCATATACATGCAACGTTTTCAGTTTGGAAGAATTTGTTGCTAGATACAAGGGAAACAGCATGTCCTAAAACGACGCACAAGCACAAGGCATAATCTACTACATTTTCTATTTCGCTAGGAAAAAGTTGGTCACTCGCCCCCGTTTAATTTAGAGGAATATATATATAACCCGCTCCCCTTTTAGCTGAAGAGACATGATTCTGGCCGATCACAGTGGCCGCGCGATCTAAGGCATGAACTGTCTTCGCCTGCTCAGACACTGGGATCCTGTGTTCGAATGCCACTCGAGGCATGGATGCCTGTGTGTGCAGATAGCAACCTTTCAACGGGATGACCGCCCGTCCAAGGAGTCCTACCGAGTGTGTAGTTGATCAAGAACCCGAAAAGCGGAAAAATTCAAACAAAAGGTCTGTAGATAGATAGATATAATTTTGAAACAGGGATGACTGTTCCTTAATTTGAATGGAAATTAATATGCATTTGGGTACCTTTTGTTTTCGACTTTCATTGTCGTCTTTTCTACTATAAATTCTTTCAAATTATTTCACCTTTTTAATTTATATATACGAAAATAAATCGTGCTTATCACAGTGGTCTTGATGTTTAAGTCACGAAAAGTATTCCCCCGCTAAGGGGTTGGAATCGTGGATTTGAATCTCACCCAAAGCACGGGTGTCTGCCTGTGTTTATTTTGTGTTTGTCTTGTCCTGTGTAGGTAGTGACCTTGTGTCGGTCTAATCCCCATTCAAGGAGACCTACCGACCTACCTATAAGATTTACAATTTAAGAATTAATTCCGAATGGGTACAGGCTGGACAGCCTGATCCGTCAAAGCAGATAAAGAAAATGAGTCGAAAGAGAGTAGCCTTAATGAGTTTGTTTATTTTGCTGAAGGTGAATCAAACATGTTCCACTGAAAGTGAATGCTATCTGATCCTTTCCCATTCAAGTTTTTGTGCATTCTTGCTGCAACGGCATTGCATTGAGGTCACTTTCCTTATACAGAACTGGCACAAAGAGTGTTTGTTTTTGAGGGGAGTGTAATGACACCGTTTAGGCTAGGTACCCATGAAGATGTAGGAAGTATGTTCCGCTGAAACGCTGGTAACACTCTTGCGAACTGTATGAAATTATAACCTAATACGTCATAATGTGGGCCGGTCACAGCAGCCGAGCGGTCTAAGGCATGAACTGTTTTCTTTCGCTCGGAAGCTAGGATTGTGGTTTCGAATCCCACTCAATGCATGGTTGTTTGGTATGTGCGTGTGTGTGTGTGTGCGCGTATATCTGCGTTTGTGTTCTCCTGTGTGAAGGTAGCGACCTTGCGACGGTCTGGTGCCCCGTCCAAGAAGTCCTACCGCCTGTGAAAAGTGATTACACAACTGCGTAAGAATTCTGGATTCTGAATAGGCTGGAAGAGATACTGGAAAAAATCACAATATATAATTTCACTGCATTGAAAACCTCTATATGAAGTCTTTCCGTTATTGTGCTAATTAACTGACTGATCTTCTGACTAACAAAACAGTCTCGTGACTTTTAAACTGGCCAAGTCTTACTTAAAACGGTAACAAAAAATTAACTGCCTGAGGGAATTTTCTCAATGACTTCAGTTGTAGAGACTACGATATCACAATTATAGGATACAGACCAATGCTTTGACTAGCAGTGTTGTAACTTCTAGAGCTACGTTGCAATAACTGCAGAGTACAAACTTGTGGAGTTAATTTAAACAATAGAGTCGAATTGTCTAAGCCAAGTAAAGAGGGAACATCTAAAAGAAACAAAAGAAATGGAGTTTGAGAGCACTGGCAGGTGAGAACAAGACATATTAAAGTTGTTAATGAATTCAATAGGAACCACCATCGGAGACTGAACGTGGTATTTTCCCCCTTTTTGGCTCCCCAGCCCCCAAATTTGGGCCTTGGCCTACCTCCATGAAGCTCTCCGTTTTACGTCGGTTTACTAGATCTTAGACATTCGGCAGGACCCTTTGGTATGGTGATCAGTTATTCGCAAGGCCTCTACCTGTACACAAACACAGAAAAACGTATACATACACACAAACATTGAACTTCCATGCTCTCAGTGTGGNTCGCAAGGCCTCTACCTGTACACAAACACAGAAAAACGCATACATATCACAAACATTGAACTTCCATGCTCTCAGTGTGGTTCGGACCCACGATCCCGGCTTCTGAGCGAGCGAAGACCGTGCATGCCTTAGACCGCTCGGCTGCCGTGACCGGCCGAAGGTGGCATAGGATGATATTAAAAATAGGAGGAAATATTTTTTTTCAGCCACCAAATATAACCTACTTGGCACTGATGCTCTTACGAAAAGTGAAATTGACACTATTGTTACGAATCCAAGCGAGCTTCAACCTGTTATTGGAAGACTGAAAATTTTTAAGTCGCCATATGTTGACAAAATTTCTACACAGTTTATCGAAACTGATCTAACGTAAATATAACTCATTACCCTTAGATACTTTATTCTGAGTTGAGTGTAACAAGAGTGATGCAGTAATTATTTTTGCTATAAAGGGAATATGATTTTTATTGACAAAGCTTCTTCTTACCTACTTATGCATGATTTAATATTTTCAAGGCTGTGAAGATTTGTATCATATCTTTCTGGGTCATGAAACCATATAGATTTTGAGATGACTAGCAACCCAAAAGATAAATGCGGAATAGTGTTTTAATATGTGGCTGATAACTACCAGACTGTTTCATACCTCAGAAAACTAAAGTATTAATTCCTCTCATAATTTCATGAATCTTATGTTTAAGATAATTCAGGCAATGGTAAATTTTAGGCGAATGTTAAGTAAACGCCATTTTGGGTTCCGTTATGGTATATTAAATACTGAGCTTATATTCTGCATTCCCAGACAATAGAGTAAATAGAATACACATATACAACATACTAGCCCTTCGTTTTGAATAGCACAACTTAAAGGAAAATTACTATGTACAATGTAAATGGCATTGTACACTATACTTAGAAAACTGGTTACGTTAATTATGATGTCTTTGAAAGAAGCATATAGCAGAGTTTACGCAGGTAAATATTTGCTGATAAATTTTCTGAGAAAAACGCGAAAGAGAGGAATGTTTTTTCGTCATATTATTTAAATTTATGCTTACCATATGAGAAACTTCAGTAGAACCTAGAAGCATTGGTACTGAATGAAAGACAGGACATACCACGCAAGTACTAACCTCTCGGAACTATTGACGTCAGCTTATTAAGCAAAAACAGAAATATCGTACCGAATAACAAGTCTCTTAGAAGATATTCTAGAAATGAATAAAACTAATTAATATTCTACTGAAAAATATCTGATGGGTTTTGATGGAACTTGAGAGTAATCTTGAGCGAATTAGTGCAAATACGAGTAGGGTAAAATTCATATATGTTTGTGATGGTCATTTCGAAAAGAGACTTCTGTTGTGTGACATGGCATCGAGTACTTAAAATTTCTTGCCTTTTTGACATCGATATCAGTTCTACTTAAACACAAATCTCCAAAACGAAACTAGAGGAAATGCATTCATATTTAATTCACATCGATGATTTAGTAGGTTACGTATGATCAAATTATATAGTTTTACCAACGAATACATTTCTCTGGGCTGGTTCATAAAACAAATTGGAAAAGAACAATATAATACAGTACTGAAATGAAAAGACGTCCTGTTGATACCACTGTCTATTCATGTGAAGACCCTTGCACGACAGAACCTTCTCAAATCCTGAAGAAATGGTCCTATCACCGCGTCCCTGTAGCGTTCTTGGGTGACGGTAACAGCATTGCCTTCCTCATCCTCAATGAAATAGGGGCCTAATATACCGTGTGCTGAGACGGCACCCCATATCGTCACACATGTACTATGTAGCGGTTTCTGGAGGATAACCTCTGGCCGCTCAAAACCAAGGAAGCGAGTTGTCTGGCGACCACTTCCGTATGAGAGGAGATAATACTCAACTATGAATAATTTTTTCTCCTTCGAGAGACCCATTTCCAACAACAACTGCACAACACATCTTCCCTTTTACTACTGGGAACACGTGCGGCTGGAGCTATGCCCCATCGAAAAACGCACATGCTCGTTCGAGATATGCGAGTTTCAGTACTGCATTTTTGGCGCATACTGTACTTACGTCTCCACTGTGAACAAAATTATCAACGAAAAGAATTGTGGCAGAGAAAGAGAAGTAAAGAAGGAACACATAAAGTAAGGCAGAAGAAAGAAATTAAAAGGAAAGGCGCACAATGAAATGTTTCGAAGATGCAGAGAGCCATATACAGGAGTTTAAAATAAAGAGACAGAAGCAAAAAGGAAATTACATAAATATGGGTATCTGTGAAAAGTTACCAGGGTTTCTAGAGGACCGTACTGCCATAGAGTAAGAAAGTATTTGCCTTCAGAGACGAAGAGATTTTTAAAACCTACTTTTATCTCTTCAAAATAAGGAACTAGGGTAACAATATCAGTCAATTTATACACCATTCGTAAATAATGGAACCTTGTCGTATATATATATCGACAATTAATGAATCATATACCTAAAGAAATAAGACTCATTTGACGTCCGCAATTGCTGTGGAGGGATCAGTCTCTTCAGTCGCGTGATGGGACAAATCTAAAGACCGAAACCTTGACGTCGATTGCGATGTATGAGAGTGAAAGTAACTTGAAACCAGAACTTCATTAGGTAATTTACTCACGGTGGCTACAAACCAGACCACATTACTACGTTCTGCAATATTAATAGCAGCGGCTCACTCATGAGGAAAAGTTTCTGCTTGTGTCTACGAGGTACTCGATTCGAATCTCGTCTGGGACAAATACTATCATGAACGTAGTTCTTCATGTTTTTCCTCAGTCCTTATATTTCCGCTTTCCGCTTAGTAACACCCCATGAAGACTTATAGGGAGCATATCGGTCATGGTGGAAAGTAGAGAATTAGCCAGAAACAATTCGGCCTCAGTTACTGACAAGAATGACTTTCAGATGGAGGCTGGACAAGACGCTGAGTGCTCAGAATTATGCTGAAATAGTTTACACAATCCGAACACTGGATTCCCCTTCACGTACAACAAGTAAATTTGTAAGATTATTTCGTTTCACCTTTATATATATATATATATATATATATACTTACTTACTTACTCATGGAGCTGAGCCCTTCTGGAGGAGCCGCCAATTCTGCAGCTACTCAAGAATTTCCCAGCATTTTATGGAACCCGAAGGTTCATTACCGTGTTCAGAAGAGCCCTCCACTGGTCCCTATCCTGAGCCCGATCTATCCAATCCATACCATCCCATCCTATCTCTCTAAGATCCATTCTAATATTGTCCACCCACCTACGCCNAAGAAATTTTGTGAGCAGTGAGAACATTGTCACTTGTTAGTGACTATACTAAGAGCTTGGATTTATAATTGATTTATTGGACTACTACAGCTCAGAACTACAAGGAATTATAATATTCTCGCTAATCTACGTACTTAACAAATCACTATAGCTTAGGTTACGTTTTCTGTTTTCTACGTCTTTACTGGTCGTTGCCTGACAGCGGACCACAGCAATATACTCTTCTGCTCACGTCGTTTGTAGCCTTCTACCATTTCAAGACACGAAGCTACTACAAATTTTTAGAGTCAGGGTTACTTTAAACTGGCTGTTTACTCTAATCATTCCGTTTTGACCCCGAGCCTCTTGAGACTCATAGCGAGAAATATTTTTGCAACTGAATACGTACAGACACATTTAACGCCCTCTCTTACGAGAGAATGGGTTTATCTACTGTGAATAAGTCTGGCCTTTATCAGGTGCGCGTGTAGTTTAATACTGAAAATTTTTCCATTTGCGACATACTTGTATACTCTTATGTAAGTCTTCTGCCCGACCAGTTTTTGCAAGAGATCACGCTTGTCTTATTTACCTCATGTTACAACGGCAGTCTAATCATTTGAATGGTAGCAAGCTTGACCCCCCAAGGCCGCGCCATAGTTGAAGCGGTTAGTCGCTGGCTTCCCACCGCGGCGGCCCTGGTTCGATCACGGGTCTTGTCAAGTGGGATTTGTGGTGGACAAGTGGCACTGGGGCAGGTTTTCTCCGAGTACTTCGGGTTCCCCTGCTAATCATCAGTCCACCAATTGCTTCACAATCACCCTCACCTATTATCTGGGGCTGGTACAATAGGCCAGAAGTGGCCGCAGTACAAAGGGACTTAGTCCTACCCCACTAGCAATTAAAAAGCTTAACCCCTGTAAATTTATACCCCATATATTTTCCGTGTCTGCCTTCTCTATTTACTTTGTTGCGAATATGTACATTCTAATGATTCTGTATGGCATCCTCGTGTAGTCGGCAGAGTGTTTTTGTATAAATTACTTACGTAGAGAAGTCTGAAAGACTTGTGCAAATCGCGGATCAATGTCGACCTTCAAAATTTTCCAGTGGAGTGGAGAATCTTATTTTGCAGTCGCTGTAACTTCGACATGTGGATGTCTGCCGCAGATATTCAGACGGAATAAGCATAAGTCATTATCCACCTAATCAGTTCTTTAAGGTGGGTTTTCTTTTTAAATTCTTTTTAAATTTAGTGGGGGGTGGAGTCCTACTGGGTCCACTCGGCACGGCGGCCACTGACTGGCCTATTGTAGCCTGCCCGGGGTGATTATGATGATGGAGAATTTTATCGAATTAAAATCGGCAGGGGAAACCGAAATAATCGGAGAAAACCCGCCCCAGCGCCACTTTGTCCACCACAAATCCCACTTGACCAGACCCGGGATCCAACCGAGGCCGCCCTCGGTAGGATACCAGCAGCTGACCGCTTGATTTATGGGGCGGCCTTAAGGTGGGTTAATTTGAGCCTAAACGTTCACTTCTGAATAGAGGATACGCTCTAAGGAATATTCATAAGGTCTTGGTTTCGATTATTTTTTTATGAATTTGCCTATTTTTATTAAAGTTGATCCCTAGATATTTTACTTGAGTTACAGAAGGAAATTTTCCGTCCATTCAAGGCAATATAAGCCTCAGTCAGCTTCAGTCGGCCTCCGTCTTTGAGAGAAATATACGTATGGTTGTGTTATCCGAACTGATTTTATTTTCTAGCGCTCACACCACGACTTCAGTGAATTGAGGTAGCGCTTCAGCTTTCTGAAAACATCTAGATAAAACATGAGTTAATCACGGCGTCAGATTACAAAACGTGGAGACAGGAAGGAATCTTGAGGAACACTTGCTTTTATTTCTCCGGGTGCAGATATTTCGCCTTAGACCGAAATTCTGAATTTTTCCACGGAAGAAATTGTTAATAATCTTAATTATATTAGTGTGAAAATATAATTTATGTAACTTGTACAACAAACCAGGGCATCATTAGTACAAAATATTTTATCGGTATTCAAGAAGACCCCAGCCACGGCCACAGCATTCTTACAATTTAAAGTCACGTGGTTCATAAGCTTCATACCTTGAAGTGTTGTGTTGTGATGCGCACGGAAATCAAATTTACCCGGATTAAGCAGATCTCCCTCTTGGATTTGTCTATGGACTATTTTTAAAACGATTTTCTCGAAAAGTTTATCCGCATTGGACATAAGGCTTATTAGACATAAAGTCTGAAGAAATTTAGATTTCATACGGGATTTCGGTAGGTTTGTGACTTTCGTTTCTTTCCAACATTTGGGAAAGTCTGATAGTGACTAAATATATGGGTCATATATACCAATGGTCTTCTTGGTAGGTGCCTGAGGCATTCGTTTGGAATACTATCAGTTCCAAATCCCTTTCGATGTAAAAAAATTCAAGGTCTAAGTCATATTACGAACGAAGTTGAAGCGGCCAGTCCGGTCCCTGTGTTAAGCCACTTCTGCGGCCAAGGCCAGATACTCATATCTGTTACTACCAGACAGCTACGGTTTTGTCGATGGGTGGCTTCTTCTCTGATGGAAGGACTGATCTGTCATTTATGGTGGTCATAGTCAGCAGTATGTACCTGTCATCTATATGCAGGCATTTTGCTTCATGTGCTTCTTTATAGTTTTTGTAATGACCACTATTGGTGCTCCTTCTCATCTCGTCCCTGGCGTGTCCGCAGGCTCGGTAGTTAGAAGGATGAAGTTCCTCTTCGTCCACGAACTCACAGATGCAGCATATCGATATTGATACTTCGGTGCTTTTCGCTGGTCTCCGTTATACAAACATGGATCGGACAGCACGGTCTCCAGTCTATTGTTTCCTGCTTATTTGTTACTTAACAATAGCTCACTTTTCCTGACGCGGGTTGTGCTTACAGTGCCATTGCCTAACAATTTATGACGTCTCATATTCAGCTATTCGGTCATGTCACGTTGCTCCATATTTAAGGCTGCTGGTCCCGAGTAGCCTACAACCGTATCGTCATATCAACACCACGCTGGGGGGTCGACATTTTTTTCCCTTTTTTTAAGAAGATTTCGTTCCTCATGCCACAATGCATTTGTCTATTCTTTCGTACACTTTTATTTTTTCACTTTTCCTTTATTTTACTTTTTTATATTAATTTCCCTCTAAATATTTCCTTCTTCCTAACTCCCTTCTTAATATTCTTCCTTTTCCATCTTCATATCTTCCTTTCTTCATCTCTCAATCTTTCTTTTAATTAATCGATTTCCCTTCCTCCATTTTTTCTTATCTCCTACTGTTTATTTTCCTTCCTTACTCCCTATTCTGTTGCGTAAATTTCTTCCAAAGAGTGTCGAATAGTAAGATCTAAAAGCTTGTGACCATGGTATATTACTACAAGTTTTATGTTTTTGGACATTATCCATCGCCTTCTCTATTTTCTAAAACACTGTCCTGTTTCTTTTTGAAAACATAATGTTTCGGTGACTGGATTCTGTCCACGTTCTCAGACAAAACCTAGCTGAGGACGTGGACAGAATCCAGTCTCTGAAACGTTGTGTTTTCAGAAGGAAACAGGAAGGTTTTTAGAAAACAGAGAAGATGATGGATAATGTCCAAAAACATAATACTTGTAGCGTTGAATAGCATCTACATGTATAATGTACATGATTTCTGACCTTCAAGATTCCGTGAAAATGACAAAGATGTTCGCAAATAAAGCTATTAGAAAGAGGAAGGACGTTGGAATTGACAGTGTCCATTTATAACCATAAGGTTTACACTGTCTTCTCTTGGTTTATAACAGAGATTTAAGGTGGGTGGTTACCGGCGTTTCGAAGGAACACTGCCTCATTATTTACGTTATTTAAATACTTTCGGAGGGGCACGCTGCAGGCATACTACTGTCTTCTTAAGGATTCCTAAAGATCTTTCGAAGGAACACTGTACTACAGGCGATAGACTCTTCCGAAATATTTGTACTACACGATGCCATAAACCAGATAATTCCAATATGAATCTTCACCGTCTTCGTAACCTCAAATATAGTAAGAGACCCGTAGTTGTAGACTCAGTACCCTTGTTAAAATAATTCTGTGTGTTAATAGAGTCTAGGACAAAGACATTATCTCCAGAAACCATGTAGGTGTAATACAATTAAATAGCCCATTGATAGCGCTGGATCGTGAAAAAATTTTCTCCAGTTCTGAACTTCACGATGTTCTTCTCTACAATCTGTTTCATATTAGCTTCACATCCACATTAATATAAGATTACTAAGAGAAGCATTTCTATAAAATCTTCGATACCAAATTTTACATATATATCTTGTTTCTTCAGTGTCTGCCATTTGCCCGTAATATCTCATTTTTCTCCATTTAACCAGATGGATATTTCTTTGGCAAGAACACAAATTCCGATGTTCTAACTTACGCAATTATCTCGATTAATTAACTTGTTCCTTTTCTTTGTCCTTGGCACCTACATGTTCTGTCCTCCTTCCAGACAGATAACTCGTACTTTATATAATATATTTTTATATATGTGGAGCCGAGATAAAGTATTGTGTCCACAAATCTAAACGTAAAACATCTCTTTGAAGGAATTAATACACGGCAGTAGATTTTGGGTTTGTGGTGTAGGACATTTGGGAACAGGGTCGTTTGACCTTACATCACTGACCGCAGGCTAAGCAGTAAAAAATTCATCCAGTTTCGTAAAACACGTTAGAAATTCTATTACAAGTCACTCCAGTGGACAGGACAATGTTGTTTAGACGTCACGGTTGTCCTACACATAATTAAGCAGTAAAAAGAACAGAGCTGGATCGCACTTTCCGTGACCGCTGGATATGACGTGGAATAACAGTGACATGATCAGGACTCTCTCGTATGGTAATACTAGACGCTTTTTGTGGGGTAAATTAAATGAAGTGTACAGGAAAACACCAGTAACACAGGAAAACATGGAATAATTCATTGTTGTGGTGCGTGAAAATATCACGCCCGAAAATCTTCGTTGAATATTCCGCCCCTTTCATGGTTGCTTGTAAGATTTCATTGATGCTCATGCCCATTATTTCGAGCATCTGTTATAGGCAGGTTACCTGCAGGCAGTGCGTTTCTCTGGTGCCCTTTCAGTTGTTACATTGCGCGAAAATTTCGTCGCAATGATACTCAATTAACGGTAGTTAGATTTATGTCGATCTGATCTACCAATTATCAGAAGCGGAAAATTAAAGTTCAAGTTAAGAAAAGGGAAGTTGACCTTGATATCTCGTAGAAAACATAATATACCAGTAAATATACTGATCCGCTCTCCACACGTCTCTTTTACTCAGAGCAAATTTTATCTGAAGTACTTCGCTTCGTTCTAAATAATAAAGAAGTTTTTGGAAGCAAATTTCATCTGGAGTACTTCGTCATGTTATAAACAAAAAAGGAGTTTTTAAAAAACTGTAATATTGAGTGGTTCAGCCTGTGTATCAACATGTTTCTGTTGACAAATAATGTCACAGGTCTTGTAAGAACTAAAGTTTAATAATCTGTAGAAAACCTCAACAATGAATGAAGGAACGAGGGTAACAATGTAGACTAGATTCAAGCGACTTGGAACCGAGGCCAGAGACGATTACTTTGAACTGTACAGTATAGTAACGCACTGTATCAAAGAGTCCAATAAATACGATTATCAAACCAAAACCCGTCTATAGTTAGTGATACACATGACAATAAATTAGAATTATTACCACAAATACACCCTATTTTTACAGATCCTGATGACAGACGAGTATGGACGCTTTTGAAATCATACTTGGTAGGGAAAACCAAAGTGCTCGGAGAAAAACCCTCTCAAATGCCACTTCAATCAACATAAGGCCATCATAGACTACCCCTTGACTGAACGTCTTTGCAGTGACGAACCGGAAACTAAAAGTCTGAGCTAAGATGAAACTCGTCTTTAATGTAGCCGGGTCATTGAACCTCGGGCTGACTCTGTTGGCCTGAAGTTTCTAAGTCTTTATGTGCCAGTTACGTAACGAGCACTTCCTTCCAACTCACAACTCTCCCTTTCATTTCCTTCGATGTACTCTACACAGAGCTGACGCTAAAGTCACGAACATGTTTATTTTTAAAGTGGAGTACGTCATAAATGAGAGATGGGGCACCAGGGCACATTAAGGATTGCTGCGTGGCTAGTAACGTAAAAAAATAATCCAAATGAAATGAGCGAGGATGCAATATACATGAAGAGATACAATGTTGCTAATTTTTAGACGAAGGAAGTATTCAATAGAAATATTGACATGGAGGTCTGGTATTATTTTTCGCCTTTCTCTTGAATCTTAATTTGTCAAATTGTGACTGTTGTCTGCGCCATAACTCGCTGTCCACTTTTTCGCGCGGAATCATTTAGAAACTGCTGAAAGATTTCTCATTACATTAGATACAGGATAATTAAAATTCGTCGAAATATTTCAGGTTTAAGAAAGTAGTCTTCTGTGATGTGGCGCCATATGGAAGTTGTGTTAACGACATTTCGGAGGAACATATCGCCTCCATCTTCAGGGTAGAAGACAAGAACTTCTACACGGCATCATATCCAAAAAGACTGCTTTCTTTATAGTCACCGACGTGAAAATCTCAAATCTTATTTCAGGTTCGGTTTATTCTGGATATAATCAACTTATATTTTACAACGTCTACACGGCGCCACATCCCAGAAGACTGCTTTCTTAATAGTCACCGCCGTGGAAATGTCAAATCTTATTTCAAGTTTGGTTTAATATGGATATAATCAAGTTACATTTTACATGGAGACCTATAATTTCTTGCACGATGAGCGATCACAACTCATTAAAGAGCTACAGGAAATATTTTTTTCTAAAAGAAGTCGTGGAGAATAATTAATAACACATTTCATATCCAATATACTTTTTTGCTCGAACCTATTTTAGAAATATTTAAGGAAAAAGGACCGAAACCGTCCGACTCATTGCTCTGTACATGCATTTTCTAGCCTGTTGCTTAAGAGGGGAAAGCCACAAGGAAAGAGACCACAGAGACGACCAAGTCGTAGGTGGGTGGACAATATTAAAATGGATCTTAGAGAGATAGGATGGGATGGTATGGATTGGATAAATCTGGCTCAGAATGGGGATCAGTGGAAGGCTCTTGTGAACATGGTGATGAACCTTCGGGTTCCATAAAAGGCTGGGAAATTCTTGAGTAGCTGCAGAATTGGCGGCTCCTGAAGAAGGGCTCAGCTCCATGAGTAAGTAAGTAAGTTGCTTAAGAGGTTGGGGAGAGTAACATGTCTGCCACCTGTCAGCAATCAGTGTCAGTTTTCAAGACTATTTATAATACGTAGTTATAACAGGACGACATGGAAATAAAGTAACAATGTTAGGCTAAATAAACTCCAGTAAGGAAAATAATAATAGAGAAGTGATTTTGACTGAACTTTGTAATGGAGAGCTTCCTGATGCGTAACTATGAGTGGAAATCAGCTGTTCTCATAACCCTGCCAAATGCCGAACTAAAGCTTCAAACAGAAACACTGAAACTTTCGACTACGCACTTTCTAAACTAGCAGAAGAGATAACAAATGTAGTAATTGTTGGGTCACCTAACAGAGAGATGTGGCAGAAGACAGAAAGATCTGGCGAAATTTCTGGTCCAGATGTTACAGAGAATGAGGACAATATATAAATGCAGTACAGAGCAAGGTAGNTATAATCTAAGGAAGAAATTAAAAAGTAAAATAATATGAGTACTTAGAAATATTTGAAAGCCGGCGTATCTCTACGAACTTCTTTTACGGAAGTTTTCTCTTACAATTGCCGAATTCAGATTTTACTAAAAATCAAGACGATTTGTTCAGATACGCGAGGTGGCTGGTTTAGAGGCGAGGCGCATGATGAAGCATACTAAAATCGTGGCGAGAACATTGCTTCAAATGGTTTGGAGAAGGGCACAAGAGATAGCAAATGCAGTAATTGTTGGGTCACCTAACAGAGAGATGCGGCAGAAGACAGAAAGATCTGGCGAAATTTCTGGTACAGATGTTACAGAGAATGAGGACAATATATAAATGCAGTACATAGCAAGGTAGTTATAAGTAAAAGTAGCCATTTGTTTGCAAAGAAACTAATATGAACTAAATATCGGGCTTGAATTAGGATATTAGCACTATCTTGATTTTCACCAATTCAGTGAAGCACATTTACTTGTAATCGCAATATTAATGACTTTCATATCGTTAGTATATAGCAAATTATGTTTATACTTGCATATACGGGTTCGCCGGTCACGGTAGCCGAGCGGTCTAAGGCATGTACTGTCTTCGCTTGCTTCGAAACCGGGATCGTGAATTCCAATCCCACTCAGGGCATGGATGTTTAGTTTATGTGTGTGCGTTTTTCTGTGTTTGTGTACAGGTAGAGGCCTTGCGACGAGCTGATCACTCGCCCAAGGAATCCTACCGTATGTGTAAAATCTAGAAAAACCGAAGTGAACGGAGAAGTTCATGGAGGTAGACCTAGGCCCACTGGGGCTGTAGTGCCAAGGGAAAAAAAATATATGGGTTCAGATGTATTGACAATTAAGATTGGGATATTATTTCTGATACCGTATAGCCTACTATGTGGATACTTACAAGGCTCAACGTTTCGCAACGTAGAAGACCACTGTCTGAACTCTTATTACGTTAAGAAATCAAATATCGTATTTATATTTGTCTCTGTGAATTTACATCAATTGGAAACACGCAATGGTATACGATACCCTTTCCCGTATTTTTTTTTGTCTGAAACAACCACCGGAAATTGCGGAATTAACTTCTAGCCAAACATGTCTTAACGGAAATAATATAATTTATGTTATAGGCCTCAATATTGCAGTTACGTCGGCCATAAACCCATTAATCCCAGGCGATGACAGACATGCCTGCAATAAAAAGGTTTAGTAACAGGATGTATTCCACTGTTGCACTGTGGTTCGCTGTTTGTGATGTAGTTCGATTGCGAAGTAGATCAATGACCGACCTTGCCTCTAGTCTTTCAGTTTGCCCAGTAGCACACTACGTCACGGCATTTTGTATCTCTTGAGAATGCAACTGAAGCAGGCACCGTGACACCTTCCTCAGGCCATTCAGACCAGTAGCAGGAAACTGCAGATTATGTGCTTCTTTTTAAACCCTGGACGCGGTTGAACAAATTCTCGGCTCAAGAGGCCTATGACTGGAAGGAACGGATACCTGGCTACGGTTAGGACAGCTGGGGTCCCGCCTTGGCTATAATATCCAGATGAACTGAGATGTACGCAGTATGTTGCCACGTCATGTGCGTTAAACATTTCGGTGCTATTTAGACTTTAATTCTTCGACCCCTTTGCTTCTTTTCTTTTTTCCCCCTTGGCACTAGAGCCCCAGTGGGCCTAGGCCTACCTCCATGAACTTCTCCGTTCACTTCGGTTTTTCTAGATCTTACACATTCGGTAGGACTCCTTGGGCGGGTGATCAGCTCGTCGCAAGGCCTCTACCTGTACACAAATACAGAAAAACGCACACAAACATCCAGTCCCTGAGTGGGATTCGAACCCACGATCCCAATTTCCAAGCGAGTGAAGACAGTACATGCCTTAGACCGCTTAGACCTTCGGTACACATTTCTCTGAAATAAACTGAAAATGACAATATATAAGGAAGCGACGTCTGAAAGCTACAAGTTCAAAGGTTTAATGACAATTTCGCGGAGCATCGGCTCGAGGACGATGTAATTAGAAACATATTGATATATTAAGCAGGACAATATTACGTAACACATTCTTTGGGAGGTTCAGCTCTGATTCAATGCTCACCAATTCAAACTCAGAATTTTATAATTGCTATTCATTCTAAAGGAGGACTCTGAATTAATAAAACTCGAGAGCATCTCCGTATCCCACTTGAGAAGAGGTGCAAAAGCTTCACAGCACTGTATCACAAAATTCGTAGAAGTGTTCGCGCTGGTGTCAATGGGGCATTATCTTTAGAACCTTCACCATAGAGTGGAACTACTCATATAATGAACTGAAGAAAAGTATAAAGACCAAACACATTCGAGTAAGTAACTGACTAACTAACTAAATAAAAATTACATGAAGCATAGACCTTCTTGAGAAGCCAGTTGCTCAGCTACTCAAGATTTTCCCCAAAATTTATAAGTACCCGAAGGTTCATTACCATGTTCATCAGATCCCTTCACTTGTTCCTCTCATGAGCCAAGTCAATCCAGACCACAACACCCAATTCTATTTCTCTCAGATCTTTATTAATATTGTACTCTTTCTTACGTCTAATTCTCATTTTTTGTCTCTTTCTTCTCGGCTTTCTCACCAGNCACTTAGCCAAATTTGCTCCAACGTCTTTGCTGTCAAAAATGATGTATTCTGGGCTAAGCGTCAGAAAGCGAATACAACCCCCCCTTTTCTTAAACTTACGACCCGTCACGCTTGTCATCTTACAATTCTCAACATGGTCGCTTTCTGTCATTCCAGCTATCCAAGGAGACTCAGCAGGGAGTCTTCCGGTCTGCCTAGCTCTTACATGTGTGTTAAAACTAATTGTTTAACCACCTAAATACATAAACAGGTCTATGTCCATCTACTATTCCTTAATGTAACCTACTATTTTATAATACTCATAACTAAATAAAAATAAAAAAAAAATAAATGGAGGGCGGCCTTGGACGACTATACGTGTTCATTTTATAACTAGTTTCTTAGCTACTAAATTTACACGCCAATAAATAATATTTGAGCTGAATTCAATACAATTATTAGTATTTTATAAAATGTAGGATCTAATTGTTTCTTCATCAGACTGTCCTGTGACAAACACTAGATCAGTTTTAGGCTTTTACCACATATTCCCGCCGATCCATCATATTTACGCCCAGGGCGACTCTCTGTAGCTATACAGCACTTTACGTGCATGCGACTGGGGAGTGCCACTACCCATGATATCAGTTGACTCATCTTTCCATATACTGACTCTTTGTGTGTTCATGTCTGTATGTGTATCCCCCTTATTAACCTTTGAATACCTGAGCCAATCTTTATGGAACTCAGTATGTATACCATGGCATCAGAGCCAATTTCAGTAGCGTAATTTATAAAACCCTCCCATTAGTAATACCAAAATTACTGCCTCTCAAATTTCTGAGGCCAGACCTCAATATTACCTGAAAGTCTACATCAGTATGCATATCATGCCACATGAAGTCAATTCAATGGCGTAATCCATAGGTCCCTCCAAGCAGTATTGCCAACATTAGTGTCTCTCAGAGTGTATCGATAATAACTGCAATGTTACTTAAATGCCTCAACCAATTCTCATGTAACTTGGCGAGTATCACGATATCTGAGACAATTTCAACGGCACATTTCACAAATATCTTCCATCACTGACATCAGCAGTACAGCCTTTCAAATTGCTGAGGCAAAATCTTAATATTCCTTCAGCATCCTTACCAATCTTCATGAAATTAGGTATGTATATATAATATCATCTGAGCCAATAACAACGTTGCAGTTCAAAATGCCTTTTCATCAGTAATACCAATATTACAGTCCCTCAAGTTTCTGAGGCAAAACCTTAATGTAGTTTGAACACTTGTGCCAATCGTAATGAAACTCAGTAAGATTATTATGTCACATGAAACAATCTTAACGCGTATGTCACAAATCACTTTCATCAATAAAACCAACATTCATTCATCAATGGCTCTACAGTTCTANGTGAAGTTTTTACTACCTGATGTCGCACTACACGACACCTTTTTGCTACCTGATGTCGCACTACACGACAGCGCATCCAGAATTTTTCTGAGAAGTAGTGGCTCTGGAACAGAGTCCACTCAGCCTCGTGATGATAATTGAGGAGCTATTTCAAGGAAATAGCGGCTCCGGTCTAGAGAACCGAAATTAACGGCCGTGGGGATTCGTTGCGCTGACCAAGCGACACCCTCTCTGCGCAAAAGTTGGCACTAAACTTTGCTGACATGCGGAGGTTGTTCGGTCGGTATAGTTCGCTTGCGGACTATAATCACGGAGGAGTTTTATGTTGGGTCCTAGCCTCTTCAGTTTCGTAATCCTTTTTACACAGACGGTAGGACTCCTTGAACGAGAATTCAGTCCATCGCAATAACCAACATTGCAGCCTCTCAAATTCTGTAGCCAAACATTAATATCTCTTGAATGCCTCTACCAGTCTTCATGAAACTTGGTGTGTATATCGTGACATGACACCTGACAACCGGAATAGTCCATTGCTTCGCAACCTCTCGGTGAACACAATACAGCGGAAGCGAACGCGCGCAACCATTGAAGAGCGGTGTTTCTGTTGTCAGTGCAGATCTCGTTGCTATGCAACCTTGCCGTAAACACTTCTCTGCAGCAGTGAATCAACATGCAACAATAGAGGAAGCGGTGTTTTCTATAAAGCCCCGAGGTTATATAATGAAGTTCTCAGGCAGCCAGAATTAGACCTGAGTTGAGTTCCGGAGTTACAAGTGATCAGTTAATCGGGAGTTGTGCTCTGCAAGGATAAGTGAGAAGAGATATTAACAAGATAGTTGGCAGATGAAGCAGAGAATTGGACTAAGAGTTCCGTAGGCAGCTGGAAGAATCGAGCGAGTTCAGTTGAGAGCTGAAAAGTCCGAAAGAGAAGAGAAAATTTTATGTGTACTGTAGTACTGTAATAATTGGAATGTGTGATTTAGTGAGGCCCTTATACGTTCCAGTGTTAAAATCCGTTGCCAGGAAACGGATAGTCGAGACTGTAATAGACTGAGGGCACTAGTGAATGTAACAGTGAAATGAAAATGTGTAAATCGGCTATAGCGCTGTAATTGCCTGTAGTTTCGAGTGGTATATATAAGACGTCAATAAATAAAATGAAAAATCAGTACAGTAAGTCATGTATCCAAAATACATGACAATATAGTACGACATGGAGCNACTAGTGAATGTAACAGTGAAATGTAAAGTGTTTAAATCAGAGATAGCGCTGTAATTGCCTGTAGTTTCGAGTGGTATATATAAGATGTCAATAAATCAAATGAAAAATCCGTACAGTAAGTCACGTATCCAAAAACATGACAATATAATGCCACATGGAGTTATCTCAACGTCATACTTCATAAACCCCTTGGATCGCTATTACCGGGATTACAGCCATTCATTTTGTTGCAGTAATAAGAGAAATGATACTTGAATGCCTGAACCGATTGTCATGGAACTTCGTAGGCTTATAATACCATCTGAACCCATCTCAATCGTAATTATTTATGTGTTAAGTGGATTGCAACGCGCAATTTTAGCGCGCATTAAAGCAATGTAACGGTTTAGACGCATCGAAACACCTGAGGATGGCAATCCATGGCCGAAACGTGTTGTGTTAGCTTTGAATTGTGAATATGTTAATGATTGTTCCATTGTTGAAGGTCTAAATGTATAGAGGATTAATTTATGTATAGAGCAAGTTCGCTCAGGGGAATGGTGGAAGACATCTTAAAATATGAGTTACATTTAGTGGGAGCACTTGAGGTCAGATGGGACGGAGGTGGCACCGAACCAGCAGGCGAATATACGTTCCTACATGGAAAGGGGAATAGAAATCATGAATTAGGTAGAGGTTTCTCGTGCATAAGAGAATCATATCAACAGTTAAAGAGGAGAGTTTTTTAGTGATAAGATGTAGTACATACTACTAAGAAGTCGCTAGTGTGTTATCATCACACCGTTTGTTCATGCCACAACAGAAGATAAATTTGATGATATGAAGTACAGGTTCTACGAAGAACTAGAACATGTATTCGAAAAGTCCCTAAATACCGCACGAAAATTTTGTTAGGAGATTTCAACGCCAAAGCAGGTATGGAAGACATTTTCAAACCAACAGTTGGGAATGAGAGTTTACACGAAATTAGTAATGATAGTGGGGTTAGATTAGTAAACTTTGCCACATTAAGAAATCTTATTGTCAAAAGTAAATTGTTCCCACGCCGTAATATTCATAAAATTACTTGGACATCTCTTGATGGGAAGACACAAATAAATTGACCATATTTTGATAGATAGGAGACGGCATTAAAATATTCTTGATGTTCAGTCGTTCACGGCAGCAGATTGTGATACTGACCACTATCTGATGGTGGCAAAGGTTAAAGAAAGACTGGCAGTGAGTAAACAAACAACGCACAGATTTCATATGGAGAGATTCGTTCTCAAGAAATTAAACGAGGTCGAGGGTAAGGAGCAGTATCTCAAATAAATTTGCAACTTTGAAGGATTTAAGACACTGAGGTGGATGTTAAAATACCTTGGGAAACCATTAGAGAGAATATAAAAATTTCTGCCAAGGAGAGTCCAGGTTATTATGAACTGAAGAAGCATAATCCATGGTTTCGATGAAGGATGCTCAGAATTATTAGACCGAAGGAAACAAGACAAATTGCAGTGATTACAGGATCCAAGCAAAATAAATGGGGATAATCTGAACAATTAAACACTTGAAACCAGCAGGCATTTCAGGAATAAAAAGAGGGAATATCTTAAAGACAAAACTGATGAGCTTGAAACAAACAATACAAACATAAACATTAGAGACCTGTATAGAGGAATAAATTACTTCAAAACGGAGCATAAACCTAAAAGTAACTTTTTTTATTGATAGTGGGACAAAGTGGCGCTGGGGCGGATTTTCTCCTAGTACTTTGGTTTCCCCTGCCAAACTTGTTTCCACCAAATTCTCCATCATCATAATCACCCGTGGCAGGTTACAGTAGGCCCATCAATGGCCACCGTGCCGAGTGGACCCACTTGGATTCCAAACCCCTACTAAGCGAATTAAAAAAAAGGTCCAGTCCTTCAACCAGGTGTCAGTGTTGCAAATGCTGGCTTTTGAGCCAACACGTAAATGAATAATTACTATTATTTTAAGAAAGCAGTCTTCTGGCATTTGGCACCGTGTATATGTGGTGTTAACCGACGTTTCGGAGGAACGTATCACCTCCATCNCTGAAGATGGAGGCGATACGTTCCTCCGAAACGTCGGTTAACACCACATATACACGGTGCCAAATCCCAGAAGACTGCTTTCTTCATAGTCACCGCCGTGAAAGCCTCAAATCTTACATACTATTATTTTATATTGTAAATTTAACTCTGATGTGATGCACACCTCAAGGACACTTGTCACTGAATACACACTTCTCTCAACTGGTTCAGATGGTCTGAATAAATGTACGGAACCGAAATGCGATGCTGGGCCAAAAGGAGGCCATTCTTAATGGAGCATGTAATGGATGTCCCTCCCTTTGCTGCTAATAGAAATAAACTTAACTTGGACGTGACAGATATTTAGATTTTTTATCAAAATATTAGCGGTCTTACAATCAAATTTGTTCCAATTTTTTCAACGTTTGTTCTTTCTTTAGCGGAAACATGGTTAAGTGATTCCTCTTCAAGTATAAAATTTGTCCCGAAGAATATATCGTTCTGATAGAGACTATGACACTAAATTACTCGTTGGAGGAGCTTTCTTGCGAATTCTGAAAGAGATTTTAACGTTAAACGTAGATCCGACCTTGAAGATTCTGAGAACTTTTATCTCGTCTAATACCGAAGTTCATAAAATTAAAATTTGCTTAAATACTTTATAAGGAGCATGATAGCTTAGTCAGTATAGTGACTGGTTACGGGATGGAGGAGTCGGAGTTCGACTCATAATCTCCTATAAAATGGGTACCGGGGTCTTCTTTCTTCAGGTTAAAGAGGCCGGGGCGTGCAACTGACCACTCACCTCCAACCAGTGCCGAGGTGAAGAAGATGTGGATCTATACATCCATTTTCCATACGCCCACATGGCGTAATGCATAATTAGTTAGTACAAGGACAATTATAACTTTTTTACATTATTAGATACCTTAAATTACAGTATTCTTTTTCATGGAGATTTTAATATCCCTTGGTTTTATTAGAATTATGGTTTATATTCCACTCACTGTGATTTCTACACTAAACTGGAAAGACATGTAATTTATTGTGCCACTTGTCTGCTCAGTTTAAATCAACATACTTATGTTGACAGCGACAACAAATATTTCAAATTCTTTTTTTTTTTTTTTTTAATTTCCTAAGGTTCTTTCGGTCGTTCATACTGAATACGGCTTGCTTTGAACCGATCATTACCATCCCCTTTTTAGCACTGATTTTCTATGCCTGCTCAACGATCTAAACTGAATTTTGTTACTTTTATTAGAGACTTTCCTCAGGAGATTATGCAGTTGAATACACTTGCATGTCTACCCATAAGAGTTTATGTAATATAAACCATAGATTTAGCTTTTCTTCTAGNCCGTTTCTCACGGTGTTGTCGCTTGCAGATTTCTTATACTTTTTCTTCTACCCTGAAGATGGGGGCGATACGTTCCTCCGAAACGTCGGTTAACACCACATATACACGGTGCCAAATCCCAGAAGACTGCTTTCTTCATAGTCACCGCCGTGAAAGCCTCAAATCTTACATTGATATACATTGTTTTTTAACAAACACCGTGATATTATTGAGTCCTTTTCAATGCACTTTCATCCAGTTTATAGTAGTTTTTGATCAGGAATTTTTTTATTAATCAATGTGCTGAAAATTTATCCTTCAGTCGTCTTTCAAACTCCAGTGTTTAGATGGCTACAAAACGGTTGCGGCTATCGAAATCAGACGGACAAGTAGGTCTGGACAAGAGTTGCTCTGAAATTTTATTACTCTTCTCAAGTTTACACTTAATCTTAACATATCTCAGAAACAACAACTGGTCCTGTTTTTAAAAAAGAAAAACTTCCTGTATTGGAAATTATAGCACCTTAATTATTTCTAATAAATTTTAAAAAGTTTTGGAATTTATTCAGTATGACCAGGTTTCTCACGTTAAAAATCTAAATTAAACTTTTCCCAGGATGGTTTCATCAAATCTAAATTTACAATTGTCAATTTAGCCACTTTCCTTGGCTTTCTTAACCCTTAAGTCTGTTCACAAAGTCAAACTGACTCCATTTATTTCGATTTTAGTAATGCTTTCGACATTAAATTTATGTTGTAATTTGATCTGTGAAACATTTCTGTTGCTTGGAATTCTGTTACGATTACTGACTCCAATAAACCTGATGGCATACAAAGAAATTTTGGAGCCATTTTGTTTAATCATAAATTTTTTCAAAATGTATAACACCTTTATTGTCTCATCCTGTTGTGTGTTACAATGTGTTTTTCTGGCCATCAATACAATTTAAAAAAACAATCCAATATCACTGTACTAACACAGATATGCATAACCCTATATTTGAACTTATAATAACATATTGCCATTATAATAATATATATCCTATAGACCCTCTTAATCACAATCCAACCCCACCCCCTAACATTACCTAACCACCTTCCCGGTCCCGTGGAATAACACGTGATCCAAGCTACACGTCCACTGCGGCATTAAACAATAGTTGATCTACATAGAACTGCAAAACAGGAGGAACATTCAATAGTAGGAAGAAAGACATCAACAGAAAAAAAGCATACAAACACGCACTCTACAGAGAAATGTTAAAATCAAAACCTTGGAAAAATAATAGCAGAGTAAGACGAATATAATCATTAAAATTTAATAAATTTTAATTTACTAATAATTAAATAAATACCTTTTAACATTCTGAAGAGATATAAACATAAAAGTTTTAACAATTTCAGCCCTGAATATAATTATATTTACCCATTGTCAATAGAGTCAGAATCGCGCCGTCAGTATATAGTGACTGTCTACTAGCTGGAGGACCAAAGGATAGGAGTTCGTGTCCCGGTGGGGGCAGGAATTTCCTCTTCTCCATGTCGTTCAGAGCTGCTCTGGGGCCCAACCAGCCTCCTATCCAATCAGTATCGAGGGCTCTTTCTCCGGGTATAATGCGGCCTAGGCGTGAAGCTGACCACTCTCCTCTAACTAGTGCCAAGGTCTAGAAAACCAGTCCCCCATACGTCGTCATGACATATTGATTAATTAGTTATTCACAGGGACTACCTTACTTCTTTTACCCGCTCTCATTACAGTATCATTTAAACACTAAACTACACTACGACACTACATAAGAAAATCAGGACGAATTACATGTAGAACTTGTAACTAAATAGTACGCCGGTAATCACCCACACAATGCAAAATAAGTACATTTTACTCATAACTGAGATTATAATAGTACAAGCTAATTAACTTTCAGGTAAAACAGACATTAACAACGAATCCAGGAAGATATTATCTCTCTGTAATATGTGACAAGCACCACGAAAACCCACATCATATCGACGAGACATTAACACTAATTTAAACAATTTTAGCCCCAAAGTTAACTATACAAGTATCAAGAATACCAACAAATTTTCGCGTGTTTGCTAGGTAACGCGACAAGAAATTTACCCGGGTCTCGTATTTGGAGAAGGCGTTTATTGGACGATCACTTTTTACACTCGCAAATACAGCTGTTCACACTTATAACGTCGTCGGGACTTTTCTCTTCACTATTATAATTACTTGCACCGCTGATCTTGGTGAATCTTCTACTCCGCTCGGAGCTCAACTGTTCTTGATCCCTTGTCAGATAAGAACTCTGCTGGTCTCTTGTAGAATACGAACTGTTATATCTTGCACTCGGACTGAATAGGGAATACCTTGTCGAAGGGTTAATGTCGCCCACTTTTATGCAACGAACGCGGGAATACGTGTCTGTCTCAATTCGGTTGTAACGGCGGAAACCCAGCTATTAGACTTCAATTTCCGATGCAACCATTTCCTAGGCTTGGGGGCCTAAGAATTGTTAGACGTTGACTAATCATGTACGTCTTATTGTCCGGATTTCAGGCAGCACGTCATAATATGTTATAACGAGATATAGAAGTCAACGAATTTTTAAAATAACATTAATATGGGTCCTTATAAGATAATTCAAAACAAAACATGCATATAAAAACTGCCTTATGATGACTGAAACACGTAGAATATGCTAAAATAAAATCAATGTTAGTACAGCAATACTGAATTGGATTTGTCTGAAAAAATATTTGTTGTGTTGACGGACAAAAAAAAAAGACACATGTGTTATATCACCGTCACAATAAATTGAAAAAATCAAAGGTTCTAACATTGCATATCAGGCGTTGTAATTCTGATGCTTTATTTTTAACAAATGCCTTTAGTGACACTAAATGTTGGCCCTCTCCTCGTAACAGTTGGCATTCTTGCTTTCGCTGGGAGCATACATAACTATACTATATTCTGTTTCTACTTCAGACACAGTCCTTCAGCTAGTTGTGTTTCTGCTGAAATGCAGTTTGTAAATCCACAGGTACTTCAGTAAACTCCTCGTAACAGTTAGCACTCTTGTTTTTACTCGGAGCATACGTAACTATACTATATTCTGTTGCTACTTCAGACACAGTCCTTCAGCTAGTTGTGTTTCTGCTGAAATGCAGTTTGTAAATCCACAGGTGCTTCAGTAAACTCCTCGTAACAGTTAGCACTCTTGTTTTTACTCGGAGCATACGTAACTATACTATATTCTGTTGCTACTTCGGACACAATCCTTCAGCTAGTTGTATTTCTGCTGAAATGCAGTTTGTAAATCCACAGGTACTTTAAGAAACACCGGTTTAAATGTAAACAATCTTAACTTGCTGCTTTTTCTTTTTAAGTTTGTGTGTTCCTGTGTTTTCTTAATGCTGCTTTTATTTTTATTCGTGCACACTCTATAACTGGCAACATGCTGTTGACCTAAGAACGTAAATAAATAAAGAGTTCAATAGAATTATTGTTATTATTGTTTCTTCTAATAGTGTATGACTGAAATTTTAAGCTAAATATCTGAAGTAATAGAGAATTCTGCAAAAGCAAAATGAATGAATTCATTTAAGGATTTCAAACGACACTGTTTCAACTTGAAATTGTCTATAGTTGAACAAGATAGAAAGATGATACTGAAAGATGAAATGTTAAGAATTTGGAAGTAGGCAGTCACGAAATATCTAGTTATATATATATTTTTCCGGAGTTAGTCAGGAGAAAGTATGGAAAGAACGGAAACAGCTGTCACTATAACTAGTCACCGGCTTAGATTCGAACACAGTATTTCTAGAATAAGTCCGTATAAACCGTCACTGTCACACCAGCATTCTCAGTAACACGTTTGGGAAGGTGAAAAGATTTTTTTTTTTAATTTTATAGGTACAAATTTCCTAAATTATGGATTCATAAATGTGAAGTAATTTCGTATGATAGGTTACGTGACAACAATAGAAGTGCTGCTGAGAGAGGTGATTTCTGTGAGGTCTGTGCTGAGGTGTTATAAGTAAGACAAGTCTAGAGTTTAGTTAGTAGTAAGACAATCGTCGGCCAGTTAGGACGTGAACACGGAAGTTCAGTAATCTACTGCCTTGGAGGCCGTTACCAGACAACGACTGGTGAAGACACAGGAGACTGGGAAGAAGTTACGATTTGTAAGTTATCAATAAATTCAATTACGAATCCAACCCCCGTCTATAGTTAATCTATCACGTGACAATATCTTGGATTCAAGGAACGCCCTTGGAGGAAAGAGTCAACTAATTTTATGACCAACTGATAACACCGCAAGATTAATATCTGAGCCTAGGTCGCGCTAGTGATCACATAACTAGGAGATTTTTTTAGTTTTGTAATGCCCTAGCGGCGTAGGGGGGCATGGAGGTATCCCTCCCGCTGCTGCCGCCGCTGTAATGCCGGGGTACAGGGGGGCGNGAATCCTCAGGAGTTCAAATCAGGTCAATTGGCCAGTTTCGTTTCAGTCGTCTGTTGTCTTCTCTTGTCGATAGCGTCTTTAGAAGTGGATTTTTGTGCGTTGTGATTTTGTTGTGATGTCTGTTGCTTTTTTGTTGGATGACGTCTTGTACGGGAGACATACCGAGATCGGTGTCAGTGTTGCGTTGGAGACATACCGTGGTGCGTCGACTATCATTCGTAGGATCTTAGATTGGCTTCTTTGGATTATTGCTGTGTTAGATTTGCTGCCGCAGCCCCATAGTTCCAGGCCGTACGTCCAAATAGGAATGATTATAGTCTTATAACTAGGAGATGAATCATAGCGGAGGAGGTTCAACATCAGTCATTCTGGAATTTGTATTCAAGAATATTTCGGTTTCTCATACCAGTCATCCCGCTATTGTTCCATATTCAGCTTTCGTTACCCCTCAGATATGCGTTAGGTGAGACGAGCCAACACGTATCAGAACTGACTTCTTATTTCGCACTGCATTTGTGACAACACTTCCCTAGACTCTAAACCGGGACATTTAGCTGAATTCAACATCTAATAAGTACATAAGTTTTATGCACTTTGGGAAATTTTAAATGATTTCTTGCAAACTAATGTACGGAAAAGATTATAGGGGTCTACTATATTTTGCGGTCAACTTAACGAACCTTCATAATCTTCATAGTGCCTTGATTACTTACATATACAACGACGAGTTAGAGAATACTAATATATTAAGTGCATGAAGCAGGACTGAAATGTTAAACTGATGAGCTCAAATGCGGTGTCCTGAATTGGTTACACAGTCAGATGTGTTAATGTGAAGGGCTAATATTAAAAAAGAGTGGAAATTTGGCCATTTTCTCATGTATACTCTTTTTCTAGAAATGTAAAAGTCAAGAAAGCAGTTTTCTGGGATTTGGCACCGTGTATATGTGGTACCCGGTCTCTTCGCTTGCGGATTTCTTACATTTTCCTTCTACCCTGAATATGGAGGTGATAAGTTCCTCCGAAATGTCGGTTAACACCACATATACACGGTGCCAAATCCCAGAAGACCGCTTTCTTCATATTCACCGCCGTGAAAGCCTCAAATCTTACATGTAAAAGTCAGTTCAACCTTGAACCATCCTCGCATTATAAGCAAAGGATGTGAAAATAAATCACGGTTTTAAGAAATGCTGCCATATTTACATTGAAGAACTGAGGAAAAGCACTGAAATCTCTGAGTCGAAATTCGAAACCAGGTTGTCGAAAATATTATAACATGCAAACGGGTTAATATGTAGCGACCACGAAAGAAATATGTTCCCACCGCAGAGTGTTCACTTGTAAGATTAGAGTGACTGTTAGAAAGTTTTTTTTTTCTACGCAGTCGATACCGAAATGCTGTAAATGAGACAAGTTTTTAAATTAGTTGTAATGGAGTCGGTGCAGTTGAAAGCCAGTTAGTAACAGAGTGAGTGCGAAAGCTGAAGAATATCCACTTAGAAGGCGTTACGAAGGAACGACTGGTGAAACCATAACAAGCTGAAATACTTAGCGTGTGCTGTAGTGGTTTCTAAAGTTTGGGAATCTGGAAAAGGGGCTATACTCGTAATTAAGTGTAGTATAAGTCGTGTGTTATAGCGGTCAATAAATCGAGTCTCCAATCCAAACAGAACCTATGTTCTCTCATATGCGTGACAATAAGAAGCAGAAACCATAAATATATAATCATTACTTTATGCTTAAACTACTGTTTTTTCTGTCCTTATGCCTAACGCACTTGACCCTCGGTTGAAATTAGGGGAATGTGATGTTTAAAACACGACTAATTTCGTTGCTAATGGCACAAATGACATGTTTTACGTCCTTTTATTTGCAAATATTGCATCAGAACCTTGGAACGTAAAATTAGAGATGTCAAACAAATCCATAAACAAACGAATAAATAAGCAGATCAAGAGGAGCTAAAGGTTTGTTGGTCTATATCATTCGACATTACCGTAACGAGTGGTGAGTCGCATCCGATAGTGAAATGATGTCATCCTAAACTGCGAACCGTGGGAAAGTAGCAAGCAAATGACAGGGCTCGATCTTAAGGCATTATTCTCACATTCGAAGACATCAGAAGGATCTCAGATGAAATCTCTCTGTGGGACTCAAAACAAAAAGAAAAATTTAGATACCATACATATCAGAAAATAATAACGTTTCATCCATTTTGGATTTATAGAAATGTAATACTAGCTGTGATGTTCTCAGAAAGAAGAATGGAAGGAATAGTTCCAAAGCATCGTACAAGATGAGTACTCCTAGACCTTGAAATATGTTTCAAAATAGGATGTTATTACATTTTACTTAAAAAAATATTTAAATACTTGGTAAGTAAAGACCAGGAGAATCAGTAAAGTACGCAGACACCAACACGTGCTACATTGGACATGTTTTGACAAGTGAGGTCTGCTACTCTTTTTGAAAGCCCTTGTGTCAATTTGCAAGTGTTTAGATCACTACTAGGTTTACAAACTGTAAACATCACAGGTTAGATTTGAAGTTCTCACGGTCATGTTTATGAAGAGTACTATCAACTCGGATTTCACGTCATGTAGTCTAGTAGAAGTTTGTAGATTCTAATGTGATTCATGCTGGTCACGGTAGCCGAGCGGTCTAAGGCATGCACTGTCTTCGCTCGCTCGGAAACCGGGATCGTGGGTTCGAATCCTACTCAGGGCATGGATGTTTGTGTGCGTTTTTCTGTGTTTGTCTACAGGTAGAGGCCTTGCGACGAGCTGATCACTCGCTAAAGGAGTCCTATCGAACGTGTAAGATCTAGTAAACCGAAGTGAAAGGGAGCGTTTCATGGAGGTAGGCCTAGGCCAAAATTGGGGCTGTAGCGCCACAGGGAAAAAAATGTGACTCATACGTAATAATTTAAATACCTTCATAAGATTAAAAGTTTTGGGGAATCTGGAGACGTTTAAACTGATCCTAGGCTTCCACGAACTATATATAATATGTAGGAACTCTGCTACCGTCAACATAACAGATATTTTAGTATTACACTTAGATCTTTATTTACTGCGACATACGTGTATTTCAGTCATACATGACCCTCATCAGGCAGGAGTACGTGTAATTATTGTAATACCGATACGGATCCTTAAGGGTGCAACGCGGCGTATTGAATATTAACATACAAATTTTGCTTCAGATTAGTGCATAGTTAAAATAGCAAATACATGATTAAAAATAAGAAATGAAAGATAGAATAAAGGTGTACTGTATATAAAATGTTGAATTATTATTAAAACATATAAAGGTATGTTAGACGTATATAAAGGTGTTAACACCTATATGCAGGGTTAGGGATCTGCATGCCAACTAAAATATTTTATATCAGGGGATATCCTGCTGCAGTGTAGAATTGGTCGTGTGTGTTGCGTAGGTCTTGTTGCAGAATTCTACGTAATAAGCCCGGTATGTGAGGCCCAGAGAGAAGTTTTCAATTATTTTTGAATTTGATGGTATGTGGGTATTTGGTATGGTATTCCCACGCTATGCCGGTCACGGTAGCCGAGCGGTCTAAGGCATGCACTGTCTTCGCTCGCTCGGAATCCGGGATCGTGGGTTCGAATCCCACTGAGGGCATGGATGTTTGTGTGCGTTTTTCTGTGTTTGTGTACAGGTATAGGCCTTGCGACGAGCTGGTCACCCGCCCAAGTATTCCTACCGACTGTGTAAGATCTAAAAAAACCGAAGTGAACGGTGTTCATGGAGGTAGGCCTAGGCCCACTGGGGCTGTAGTACCAAGGAAAAAAATTCCCATGCTATGCCCGTCACGGTAGCCGAGCGGTCTAAGGAACGTACTGTCTTCGCTCGCTTGGAAATTGGGATCGTGGGTTCGAATCCCACTCAGGGCATGGATGTTCAGTTTGTGTGTGTGTGCGTTTTTCTGTGTTTGTATACAGGTAGAGGCCTTCCGACGAGCTGATCACCCGCCCAAGGAGTCCTACCGAATGTGTAAGATCAAGAAAAACCGAGGTGAACGGAGAAGTTCATGGAGGTAGGCCTAGGCCCACTGGAGCTGTAGTGCCAAGGAATAATAATAATAATAATAATAATTCCCACGCTATATATCCTATATATAAACTTGCAATGTGGCGTATGTTTCTTGTCTGGGCGTATACACGTTCGGTGTGTGCGGTGTGTTCTACACTGTGCGGTGGTTTGCCGTAGATTCAGTAACTACGTATTCCTGCCTGATGATGGTCATGTATGACTGAAAGATCTAAATCTAATACTGAAATATTTGTTGTGTTGACGGTAGCACAGTTCCTACATATTATACGTGTATATTGTCTGAGACACACAACAGGATGTAACCAATGAAAATAATTCAGTAATCAAGGTAAACCTAAAATAGAAGACACGTGCCCAAGGTAAACACGCCTTCTCAAGAATAGAGAGGCTGTGTTTTCTATGAGATCCGCTTCGCGACCGTTGCTATGCAATGGGTAAGCACGTCTCCTCAACAATAAAGACGCTGTGTTTTCTGAGTTGGCAGCTCCAACGGAATCTGAAGAATCTCCAGGAAACATATAGTGAAATCATTGCAGAAGAATAACCATTGTTGAGAACTGTTAACAAGTAAAGACTAGTGAAAGTAGACTCAGAAGACTTAGTTTGGAGTTATTTGTATTGTGGAAATCAGCAATAATGCTATAGTTAGTTGTAATTACGACCTGTAAGTGGTCAATAAATCTATTCACCATACAAGCCCAGTCTACAGTCACAACCTTAAAACGTGACAATACATTAATCCTAATTATAATTAATATCGTAGTAATTAATTATTAAGAAGTTCAAATTATAAAATATTACGAAGAAGAATAAATTGGGCTCCAAATACGTCAACGTCACCTCAAATAACATCAGCATCTGAAGCGCATCTGGAACGAGGACACTTTATTTTTACTTAAAGATCAGATACATATCTGCAAACTGTTTAAATCTGACATTTCAGGTCACTGCCATCAGAAGTAGACCTCTAACTACTGTACAATCTGCTGGCTCAGGAGGAGGATTAACGCAAAGCGCAAGCGTATTTGATGATTACTTCGTCACGATCTATAAGACTGCAAGGCTACACGCTCCAAAATCACTACTGTGAGAACCTCAAACCTCACAAATATACGTTGGTACGAAAATAGGAAGCAAGCAAATTTTACCGTGTTACGGAACAGTGCTGTATTATCAACACATGCGTATTTTACGACTATACATCTGTGTACACAGGGTCTTAATAACAGACACACACATAGAGCACGTATACTTTGTAGAAGGTAGAAATATGATTTTAAACAAATACCTTCCTTCTAGTTCTTAATTTCCGAAGGAGATGAACGTCAAAAATATTGATTAGATACGTACATATTTAGATTTCGTCTGAGAGTCAAAAAGACCAAGGCAATACATGAAAGACACATCTGTCTGTCAGTCCCTTCGTATGTGAACTAGAATCAAAGGATAATTGTTGAACATTTTTTTTTTTAATTTATACAGTAGAGAATTTCACTAGGACCGCCTCTGTGGTCTAGTGGTCAGAGTTCCTGGTTACAGATCCAAAGGTCCCGGGTTAGATTGTCGACACTATCAGCTTTTCTGTATAACCGCTCACTTCCTTTGTGCCCGTTTCGTTGTGCGCCACTCCACCACCGCTCACTTCTTTGGGTTCTTTACTTTAATCAGTAGTGCTGGGTTCCTATCCCAGGGTCTTATAAGGGTCTGGCTCGGACAGGGCAGGAAGAACACTTCACTACAATCACCCACCTTTCGACGATTGCACTTAGTAGTCCTTTAATCCCTTCCGGCTTTCTGCATACAACTGAATTTATTAATACTATTGATTTGAACTGTACTTATACTATTTTACGGAAGGGCCGTAGTGGTAAATTTAGTGTCCGACTTTGCCGAAAGTAGTGTCAAGACTTTTCGAGGTGGAATCCCTCTCTCTGAATTCTGAGGTCCACGAACCCCAGACTCCAAGAGAAATCCACTCCTCCACTTCTGCCATTGGTTAATTTCTCAAACTAGGAGGTTCCCTAAATTTTGAATTCCCAATCATGTTGCTCTGCTATGTGATTCTGGCAGATGCTGACCTGACGCTAAGGATGACAGCCCCTTGATGCATTACAGTCAGGGTGTGAGGCTCCGGCCGTCCCACTTCTAAGTTATCGCTGTCCCAAGCTGTCAGCTCTCATTTTCTCAAAGCCTTTCCGACGTTGCTGAAACTGCCAGAATTCTAGGAAAGTACCAGATGTTACTTCCTGTTCACATAGCAAAACTTGAACTATGTCCCTTCCGCGTGTAAGAGCTGGCTATCTGCCGGATCCCTTTGTTTGTAATATTGTTAATCTTAACTTAATACAAAATTTAATTTTCACACAACACTCCTCCAGTCAGAATGGACGGTTACATCTGAGAAGTAGTGTTTCTGGAACGGGATCCAATCAGCCTTGTGAGGATAATTGAGGTGCTATTTGAAGGAAATAGCGATTCTGGTCTAGAAAACCGAGATTAACGGCCATGGGGATCCGTTGCGTTGACTACATGCCACCCTCTATCCGCTAAAGTTGGCACTAAATTCGCTGAAAAGCTGCTGTCGCTCGGTCGGTATAGTTCGCTTGCGGATAAGAGCCACGGAGTTTTTTTTAAGACTTTCACTAGAAAAGTGAGGGCAACTCCGATTTCAGGCCTATTGATCTATAACAAAATATATTTTGCATGAGAATGTAAATATGGGTTTTCATGTATATCGTAAATAGCTGATCAAATCTGGTGTAATTTGATATGAGAAATCTTTGCATAACTTCAGCTGGCCGGTTGGATAACAGGCCAGATTTCTCGATTACAAAACCTGCTTTACAAAGGCCATTAATGAACATCCCATACATAGGCAGAACAAATCATATTAGAGATTCTGTTACAATTCAGTATTGTGCATTACTATAATGTTAAAATACATATATAAAATCTTCTCATTTTATCGGCAACATTTTGTGTATTTTTTTAAGTCACTTATAAACTCGCCTCAAGCAATGAAGAAAGTTGTCTTCTGGGTTTAGGCACCGTGTATTCTTCGTTTTGGCCTAAACCCAGAAGACAACTTTCTTCATTGTCATCGCCGTGAAAACCTCAAAACTTACATCGCCTCAAGCAAGTTTCTCACGGTGTTGTCGCTTGCAGATTTCTTAAACTTTTTCTTCAACCCTGAAGATGGGGGCGATACGTTCCTCCGAAACGTCGGTTAACACCACATATACACGGTGCCAAATCCCAGAAGACTGCTTTCTTCAAGCTTAATAAATGTCGAAGATTACAGTTGGGGGATTTAAGTAGGCCTAAATTGTGCAGTGTACTATTTCCAGTTCTGATGAACATGGTAAACTACTTGAACACCTTGAAATTGGGATACAGCTAGACTTTTCGGAGGATCCTTTCGCCTCCAGCTTCAGGGGTGGATAGTAAGCCAAAGAAGGCACCAGTAGCAGTAGGAGGAAGTTGGCCCTGAAGATGGAGGAAATACTTTCCTTTGCAAGTTCGAACTACGCGGCGTTACAACCAAGAAGAAGACACTCCTCATCGTCAGTTACGTGACAGCATCGTATTCAGTGTTACAAATGGGGTTATAGAACGAGCCTACTTATAGGATAAACATATGAAGCGAGATTTCAGCTTCATAAGAAGCAAATGCCGCAGTAAATCGAAACACACTTAAACTACACTTGTGTGAAAATTTTCAATGTGGCCTGTCCTATGGAACTACCCTACCGAAATACGTGAGGTAGTTTGGAAGATGAAGTATATACTAAAGGATTCTAACGATGGTGGATGACACACAGAATTGCTGGGGATCTTTTACTTTTTCCATCTTTCGGAATTTTATGTATTAGAGGACACGACGTTTCGGAAACTGGATCTGTTTCCGTCTTCAGGTGAGAAAGGAAGACACCTACTCAGTTGGGTTCCTTAGAAAGAGCTAATCTCAATCACTGGACTATTCTTGTCAAATTTACCCAGCTACAGCTACTGATATATTGGGTTTTTGGACTTTATCCATTGTCCTGGTTTTTTTATTAGTTATCTTAAAAAAACCAGGACGATGGATAAAGTCCAAAACCCAATATATCAGTGTGTTATACACCATCGACAGAATCCTATAGCAGCTACAGCTAGTTCTATATGTTGAAATAGCTGGGTAAATCTGACCGTTGTCCAATGATTGAGATTAGCTCTTTCTAAGGAGCCCAACTGAGTAGGTGTCTTCCTTTCTCACCTGAAGACGGAAACAGATTCAGTTTCCGAAACGTCGTCATCATCATCAGTAATCTGTCAAGACGACAGGTCCACAGTCTC